>NC_064616.1:321482631-321786653 GCF_023898315.1 Schistocerca nitens
AAGAGAAAAGGAGTGATAGGTTTCTTCAATGGCAGTACATACCCCATCTTCTCAAGTGCAGGCCAGTTTAAGGCAGATTAATTTAAAGCCACTGATAGAATCCAGGGAATTCTCGAGGAAGGGGAGATACACACCCAGTTCCTCTGACATTGCTGAACTTCCAGCAATATATTGTGCAGAAATTTCAGCATGTAACAATTACAGTCCTACTGTCACTCAGTATTGCCTTCTAGCAGAATCTAATAACAAATCTTTCTCAAAAGGCCTAGAAACATTGGCGCTAAATGCTTGAGAAAAATGTAGGGTTATTTCCCTGGGACCAGACACAGCTAATAAAATGATTAATAATCTTGGTGAACTACTAAAATTAGTCTCTTAATAGTTAACAAGGTTTGGCAAGACAGTGAACTTCCATGGCAATGAAGAGTATCACAACACCTATACCAAAGCTAGGACAACACCTAAAAACAGAAAATAGGTGCAGACCAATCAACCTAACAAGTAACTTGTGTGAACTATTGGAACAAATGATTCATGTGCAGCTTAGTTTGTGTTCTGAATATGGAACTCTCCTTTCCCAGTTCATGTGCAAATTCACAAAACCTCAAACTGCTACGGTTTCTCACAAAACTAGTTTACAATTATAGAGACCATTGTACACCACTGACATTTTATTGCACTTTTTCATTTATACAAGACATAAGATAATAGGTAGTGGAATCACATTTCATCAACTCTGCACAAGTGGGGTTTCTGATGGAATTTACCTGTCTTCATACAGAAATTCACTTAAATTGCTTACCCTCTGGTTAAAATTGCTTTGTTAGATATTTCAGAAAGTTGAGTGGTTGATGCCAGCGGCCAGCCAGTAATAGTGAATCCAAGAGTGCCATGTGCTCACTGTGTTGTGTTGTTTCATAGGTATGGGCAGTGTCTTGGGTGAAGCATGGCGAACACCATGCTGGCAACACTGCACCCCCCCCCTCCCCTTCCTCCTTCTCGACCACTGACATGTCAGTCAGAGTAATCTTAAGTGGAGTATACTTATTGGTGTGCACAACCCTTAGGAACAAATGTGTGAGGAAACTTAGAGTCCTACAGGGCTCAGTTTTAAGTGCTATACTCCCTGCAATTGCGATAAATGGCATAGTTGAGTGCAGTTACACCAGAATTATATGCTGATGATATTTGTTTATATTATAGTCCTGTGTCATTCTGTACAGAGATGCCAACTGCAGACACCTATTTTGAAGATAAAAAAATGGGGACCATTTTGTCTACTGAAAGATTTTAGTATTTATACTGCACCATTAATATAAGTCTGTAGAGCACTACAAAATGTAAAGACTTTACCTCAGTGGAATTTCTTTATATGCAGCAACTTCGTGAGTGCTTTGCAAGCAATAGGCAAGCATTATAACAAGATCCTCTGATCTCCACCATCCATGACCAATTGCATGCCCTATGCAATACAGAAACATTCACTGTTTTTCTCTGGACACTGCCAGGTCAGCATTCAAAGTTATGAATTGACAGGACATGCAGTTCCATTTTTTCCATCTGTTACTTGTTCAGCTAGTTTGTCACTGCGGACTTAAGGACACACATCCATTGCCACATCATGCAGAAATGGGAAGAAAAAAGATAGTACATACTCCAATAAACTATGGACTATTAAACACGCCAAAAGTTTGGGCAGATTTTGCTATGAAGCTTAGGAATGGAAAGTATTAGCTTATGCCATCTCAAATGGGACATACTGAAGTAAATTTCTAAAAGGGCAGCAAGAAACTCTGTCCTGTACCTGTGGATAAACACTAACATTTTGTGACATACTCCAGGACTCTGTGTACTCAAGATCTGTGGCATAAAATGGATATAAAACAGTCAGAGTGGGTGATTAAACACAGACAAGGAAGAGTATACTGCAACAAGCTTTAAAGACAATGTCATGTCTACTTAGGAGTGTAAGTGGGTCTCACCAAAAATTTAACCCTGAGGTGCCCCCCCAGTTGGTTCTTCATACTTGAACCTGGTATGGACAAAAAATTCTTTCTCTTTGTGAACATGTGGTGCTAACTACATATATGGGACTGTCATTTTAATTTTTATGACCGTCTGTTGTATGTTCTGACTGTTGAATTTTAGTGGGCTAGTAACCCTTTTCATGTGCCTAGTAAAAAATATGTTAATATTACTTTAAGAAGTAAAACAACCAGCTGCTTCAAGTAATGTGATCCACTGCTTCAGAACTGAGCAACCAGCAAAATGGATAAAATAATATAAATCTAACAAAGGTAAAACTAAGGCTTGTGGCTATATTTTCAGACCCAGAGGATCACGGGACTAATGATGTACATCTATGTCTATATGGTTATTCTGCAATTCACACTTACGTGCCTTGGAGATGGTTCATCAAACCATTTTCATACTACTTTCATGTAGTTGCATCCCTTCATATTTACCACCATCGGCAACAAATCTAGAAGATATTGAGGGTATATATTTATTCAGATAGCAAAACTACTGTGTTTAGTCTGATCAAAATTTTGGCAAATGTCGCAACTGAGATAATCCTTATGAATATAAATTGAGCAATAAGAAGTTATGTAGTGCCATTAACTATTGTGTGCATTTGTTTTTGCTTTGGTGTATTTTTAGGAGAAAATTCGGGACAACTAAGAAAATGCAGACACTTTGCGCTGCACTATAACTAAATTCTTAAAGAGTTACGGAATACAGTAATGACAGAGGAATAACTGACAGGAAGTCTAGTCTATCTGCTTGAACAGATGATGTAAACAAAGAATGAGTGAATGGACAATGAGACACAAAATGACTTGGTCAATGAGTACAGAATATGATAGTGAGAAAGGAAACACATTTGAATCCACTGAAACATGTTAAACTGAAGTTTAAATATCGCAGAATATTCCTGAATTGTTGCCAGTGTCTTTGCACAAAGCCTCTGAACACTGAAATGGGAATGTTAAATAGAAAGTCAATATTTGTCCTGAATTCCACTCATTTCCACTAACTTGCCATTTGGTTCAAAAAGTATCCAATTTACAGTAAATTTTCAGATATTTTGTAGACATCTGAAAATCGTCATGACAAAATCCATGCTAAGAACAAGAACCAGAACTGAGCGGGCTGGTGTTGCTGGCAACAGACGGATAGGTACACGTATTACCACATACTAAAAATGCAGTCCAAGGCATAATTCACAACTTCTCCAGGTGTTTGAATGATTTTATGGTGCCGTCAGCTGTTTTTATCTCAATTTGTGTACAATTATATAATTTTAGCCAGAGTCCATTAAGTATGTAAAACAGAAGAACTATACGTTGGGTGCATTAATATCACTTACAAATTTAACACAGGCACATGTTCCATCTGTTCTACAGGATCTCACAATGAAAATAAAAAATGTTACATGAATGGTGCAGCTCAAGCACATCAGTTACATTCCTAGAGAAACACTTCATGACAAATTTGTTGCACAAATATGTAAGGAAGGCCAATTTCAGGGCCAACACATTCCTGTGACTACACTAATTGGTAGTGTCAGATGTGGGGCCCATCTGTTCAGATAAAGTGTGCACAGAATGCTATGGAAATTTCCTATCATTCATTTTTCAGATGTTGTTTAGTTAATCAGTAATGAAAGCTTTTCTGGACCAGTAATATGGGTGTGAATGTTTGTGAAACTCTAAATGTTACTTCAGGTGAACCAGTCTCTTGGAGTCACAATGCAAGAAAATATTTTCTTACCATATTATCATACCACTATGAATTTCGTATTTCCAAACACAGGAAATCTTCTCCACAGAAGGAAGCATTTGTGCATTTACATTTATGGCAGTCAGCCAAAACCAAAACAGTGTGCAAAAGTGTCATGGCAGCAGAGCTTGTCAAAACTGTCCCTCTGGCTAAAGGAAGGTAACTAGAATTAACTGTGGATTCTGCCATGTACATGACAAAGATAGCACACTCTTATCACAAACTGTCAGCATCCAATTAACATAAAAGAAATTTCCAATGTGTGTTATAGGCAAGCTTACCCATCTCAACTTACACATAAAGTACTGTTTTCCAAGGGCTTGGCTTATCACAATCCTTAACATAATGAATTACTGTTGGCAGATCTGTTAAAGTGTGTTAAATATTTAACAATGTTGTGTGTGCAACACTGTGCATTGAAATATTTCATAATGTAAAGTTACTTTTCTGAAGATAACCATAATAGCTTCCAGTATATGTTTGACATATTTCTGTTTCAGGTTGTAACAACCCAGTGCTGGATGTACTATATGACCAGTATGGCTTTCAGTTGGTCAGTGATTGTGTCTGAGATCAAAAAGATGCCTCCGGACTTGTCACCAGCTTTATTGTCCCACTTGTGTATAATTTTATATATGTCCCTTTCATGGCTTAATGGTTTTTATCGTGTAACAATTGCTTTAGTTTTTGTTGAGGACTTCTCAAATCTTCTAAAAGAGGTAAGTCTCTAATTCTAACATTGATTCCATTGTAATAGAAAAACAAAATGTAGGCGATTTCTTACTTGTTTAATGAAATAGAGAATTTTTATGCCTGATGAAACTTACAATGTCAGTGGTGTCAGATGGCTATGTTAAAGAAATTCCAGCCTGCATGTAGTTTAGATTGTCACAAATTTTGGTAAATCTGTAACCTAAAACATAATTGCTGTAATAGCTTTGCCTATTCTGGGCTCCTACATGTCAGGATGGATGAGAGAAATGGTGAGCGATTATAAATTTATGCTGGTGTACAGTAAAACAGTGGCAGTACTGGCAGGTGTTCATTGTAGCAGCATTAGACACCATTCTGGATGTCCTGACAGCCTCACTGTGCTTGAAAATGCAGCCAATAGTGGAATGCATTTAGATGGTGATCCGCCAGCAATGTGCATTACCTGAGTCGCGGACATCAGCTACTGAAACATCGAGCAGCCCACCCACAGGTGACACTGTGCGTGCCGCTAGTGATGAAACGGTGTGGCTCATCCAGGTCCTCAAGAGTCTTTCTATCTACACAGCCTTGCACTTTCTCTTGGTCACTACATCATGTGCAGTAGCAAACAGCAAATGCCCATTGTACAGCAGCAATGCCCTGTTCCACCACCACCACCACCACCACCACCACCACCACCACCACCCCCAGGGGGTCCACAACTCCTTTGTGGATACGTGTGTAGCGAGCACGGGACCCTGAACTAATGTGGCCCTCCTTCCTTTCCAGGCTGCGTACCTTCCTTTTCCGCATTCTTCCCTATCCCCCATCTTTGCCCTCCCCTCCCTCCCCCTCACCTCTGGCTCTTTCCTTCCCTTTCTCCCCCTCTGGGAGTATGGTTTGTGCCTACGTCCGGAGACAGACGCTCATAAATGTAATGCATTTTCGCCTTTTCTGCTTGTATGTCTTCATCCTTCCTTTGTCCTTCTCTTTTCCTTCCCTCTTCTTTTTACCCTTTTCTCCGCTGCAGCATTTGAGACCTCTCTTCTTTCCTTTCCCATTCTTTCTTTTCGCTTTCTCTTTCTTCCTCCCTGTGCGTGTCTTAAGGCCGACCCACGCATTTTCGTGCGTAGCCGGTGACTGGGTAACGCATAATTCCCTGCCCCGGGTAGACAGGAAGGACATGTACGTACCCCCTGGTAACGGCCAGGCCTAGGGAGGGGCGATTACCCGAGCTGATACCGTCAGAAAGTGCCGATTGGTCCCTCCGTCCGTTTCTCAGGAGGTGTGACCTGAGGTGTGAACAATCACCTAAGGCGGGAGTGCCCTCAGAGAGGGCCCCCACAAGGGAGGAGCGTGCCATCGGAGACACCGGTGATCATGGGGGATACTTTCGCAATGGTTTCCTCTTCTTCTACTATGTCTGCTCACAAGCGTAAGTTCACCGAGTCTCAGCCACAGACAGTTCTGCCATCGTTGCCACAGTTCCTTGTTGTTTCTCGGTCTGACGTAGGTCATGACTTCTCCACGGTCAACCCTTTCACTATTCAGAAAGGTGTCGACGCAATTGCAGGTCCTGTAAAGTCTTCTTCCAGGCACCTTGTTGTTAGAAACAGTACGTGCCCTCCAGGCACAAAAATTGCTGTGTACTTCACTGCTACACACCTTCCCTGTTCAGGTGGAAGTGCACCGCACTTCAAATTCCTCATGTGGAGTAGTTTATACACGCTCCCTCGACGGATTGTCCGACGAAGAAATTCAGCACTACCTGTCTGACCAGGGTGGAACGGCTGTTCATAGTTATGAAAAGGGTTGACATGAACATCATTCCAACTGGCACTGTCTTCTTGACATTTGACAGAGTTCAACTCCCATCAAAAATCAAAGGAGGCTAAGAGATAATTTCCGTTTGCCCTTACGTCCAAAACCCTACGCGTTGCTATCGGTGTCAGCAGTTCAATCACACCAGCCAGTCCTGTTCCAATCCGGCCAAATGTGTTACGTGTGGCAAGGATGCCCATGAGGGTGCTTGTCCACCTCCATCCCCTTGTTGCCTCAATTGTATGGGTGACCACGCTGCTTCCTCTAGAGATTGCCCCATTTTTAAAGACGAAAAGCTCATCCAGGAAATCAGTGTGAAGGAAAAGGTGTCGACCTTTGCTGCTCGAAAATTATTTCTCAGTCGACAGCCCACCGTGCCTCAGACAGGAAAATACAGCACTGTCCTTGCTTCTCCTCGGCCAACAAAGGAGGCGGCCACGCAGACTTGCGACCTCACCTTTAGTGCCACGGTCGTCAGATCGGCCAGCGCAAAGATCGCCCGTTCAACCTCACCACTTCCGCCTGCCCACTCTATGGCTCACCCTTCATCGGGTTCTGCTAAATTTGGAGCCCAAAAGTCAGACACCAAGACTTCGAAAAAAGAGCATACTCGTCAAGACTTTTTACGTACCCCAACTTCAGAACCATCGGTTCCTCCCTCATCTAAACATCATGTTTCCAAGAAGGCTAATAAGAAACCCAATTCATCTCCTTCTCCGCCAAGGCGTGTCCCATCTACAGCACCACCTGGCGGAAATCACCCTCGGCCGTCTTCTTTGACGCCGAGGCGCACTGCTGGCGGCCGATCAACCGGCCGATTGCTGGTGGCAGGAGCTGCTCCTGAACAACCTATGGATCAGGATCTTCTGCCTTCGGCTGAATGCCATTCCATGCTGTCAGTCGCAAGCTCTGAGCAGTCGTTGAGTTGACAGCAACTTTGGTCACATTCCTAAATTTTCTGTTCACCCTATGTCCATTATCCACTGGAATATCCACGGCATTCGAGCCAATCGGGATGAATTGTCGATCCCCTTACGATCCTACTCGCCGGTCATCTTTTGTCTTCAGGAAACAAAGCTGCGTCCCCATGACCTCTTTGTTCTCCCCCATTTTCAGTCTGTCCGATTTGATCACCCCTCTGTTGAAGGCACTCCAGCCCATGGAGGACTCAAGATTATTCTCCATGGTTCTCTACATTGTCACCCAATCCCGTTAAACACATCCTTCCAAGCTGTCGCCGTCCGTCTTTCCCTTTCTGGATACAACTTTTCTCTTTGTACTGAATACATTCCATCGTCCACACCAATGGCACGAGCTGCTTTCTTTCATCTTCTTAGTCAGCTTCCAGCTCCCTATTCCCTGGTTGGGGACTTCAATGCCCACCACCCGCTTTGGGGATCTCCACATCCTTGTCCACGTGGCTCACTATTGCTAGACGTCTTCCACCAAGCGGATCTAGTTTGCCTTAACACTGGGGACCCTACATTTTTGTCTGCCTCAACGACAAATTTCTCTCATTTGGACCTTTCCGTTGATTCTGTTCCGCTAGTTCGGCTCTTCGAATGGTTCGCCCTTGATGATACACACTCGAGTGACCACTCTCCATGTGTCCTTGGACTGCAGCCTCAACTGCCATATATGCGCCCACGATGCTGGAAGTTTGCCCAAGCCGATTGGACACTTTTTTTCGTCTCTAGCAACATTCTATGACAGATACTTTCCCAGCGTCGACGATGAGGTCACACATATTACCGATGTTATTCTTACAGCTGCGGAACATTCAATACCACGCAACTCCGAATTGCCCCGACGCCCCCCAGTTCCTTGGTGGAACGAGGCATGCTGTGATGCAATATGTGAGCGGCGACGTGCTCTCCGCGTTTTCCCCCCACCATCCTACTTTGGCCAACTGTATCCGCTATAAGCAGTTCCGAGCCCGATGCCGTCGTGTCATCTGCGATAGCAAGAAGGCAAGCTGGAAATTCTTTATTAGCTCATTTAACACCTTCACTCCCTCCTCGGAAGTATGGAGTCGGAGTCGACGGTTATCTGGCGCGCCTAGTTTCTCCCCGGTCTCTGGGCTCACTGTGGCTCGTGATAAGTTAGTGGACTTTGCTGGGATTTCGAGCTCTTCAAATTACCCGCCAGCGTTTCTCCCGAAGAAACGTGCAGCGGAAGTGCAACCTCTTGCTTTCCTCTGTCAAAATCGCGTAAGCTATAATACTGTTTCCTCCATCCGGGAACTCCAACATGCACTCTCTTCTTCTCACTCCTCTGTCCCAGGACCGGATGGTATCCACATCAAAATGTTGCTTCATTTACCATACCATAGTCTGTGTTACCTCCTTCGCCTTTATAATCGAATTTGGACCAACACTACTTTTCCCAGACGATGGCGGGAAGCTATCGTCATTCCTGTTGCGAAACCTGGAAAGGACCAACATCTCCCCTCTTGCTATCGCCCCATTTCTCTCAAGAGTAGTGTATGTAAGGTTTTGGAGCATATGGTGAATTGCCGTTTAGCTTGGTGGCTGTAGTCCCGCCTTCTTTTAACACCTGCCCCATGCGGTTTCCGAAAGGATCGTTCTGCAGATCACGATCTTGTTGCTCTCTCCACTTATATCATGAACAATTTTCTCCGGAAACGCCAAATGGTAGCAATATTTTGTGATCTGGAGAGAGCATATGATACCTGTTGGAGGACAGGCATACTCCGCACACTGTTCTCTTGGGGCTTATGAGATCGGCTGCCCCTTTTTCTTCGCATTATGGCAGAGCGCACATTTAGGGTGCGGGTGAACACTACTCTCCCGTACTTTCTCCCAGGAAAACGGGGTACCCCAGGGCTCCGTGCTGAGTGTTGTACTGTTTTGCCATTTCCATCAATCCAATTATGGATTGTCTCCTTCCTGATGTCTCAGGCTCCCACTTTGTGGACGATTTTGCGATCTACTACAGCTCTCAACGGACCAGCCTTCTTGAACGACATCTTCAAGGCTGTCTCGATCTCCTCCACTCTTGGAGCATCGAAACTGGCTTCCGTTTTTCTCCCAGGAAGACCGTTTGTGTTAATGTTTGGCAACGTAAGGAGTTCCTTCCACCCTCCTTACATCTCGGTGCAGGCCGCTCTTCCTCCCTACTACCAGCAGGAATCCGCTTCTGTCAACTGCTCCATTCTCTTTCCTTCAGATTTCTCAGAACCTTCTTGACAACTTGGGGTACAGCACCGCCTTGGCTCCCCGGATCTGCCTGCTCTGTGATCTGTCAATTTCCCAAGGATGGTACCCCTTCACTTGTTTATCATCGGGCATTTGCTGCTCTATGTGCACAAATGACAGACGCCACATTTATTTACACCGACGGCTCGAAAACATCGTTAGGTGTAGGGAGTGCCTATATTGTTGGCGACACCCGAAGTCGATTATGGCTTCCCGACCAATGTTCGGTTTATACTGCGGAGCTTTACGCTGTTCTCCAGGCTGTCCACTACATCCACCGCCATCAGTGGATACAGTACGTAATCTGCTCAGATTCTCTCAGCTCTCTCCTCAGTCTCCAAGCTCTTTATCCTGTGCACCCTCTGGTCCACTGGATTCAGGACTGTCTGTGCTTGCTCCACCTGGGGGTGTCTCGGTGGCGTTCTTCTGACTCCCAGGACACGTTGGTATCTGTAGAAATGAGGTGGCCGATATAGCAGCCAAGGCTGCTGCAGCCTTCGGCCAGCTATTCAATCGATTCCCTTCGCCGATCTATGGAGCGTGTTATGTTGAGTTCTTTTATGGTACGCACATTGGTCTACACTTCCCCATAATAAATTGCGGGACGTGAAAGCTCTTCCCTGTGCTTGGACCTCTTCCTCCCGAACGAGTCGTCGGGGGGAGGTAATTTTATCAAGACTCCGGATAGGGCACTGTCTTTTTAGCCATAGACATCTTTTAAGCGGCGTTTCTCTCCCACTCTGTCCCCTATTTTACTCCGTTAAGCACCCATCTACATTTGTCTCCTGATACATCGTCCATTTTAGCAGATGACACGCGCTCGGCCGATCGTGTTCTCGAGTTTATTAGTGCCAGTGAGATGACGTCAGTTATTTGAAGCTTTTTTGGGGACAACAAGCCCCTTTCTGTAGTCGATTTTTAAGCTTTCCTTCTGCTTTTAGTTTCTCCAATTTTTTGAGTTTCGTTCCCATTGCTGCTGGTTTCCATTTTCGTTTTGTACTGTTTTCTAAGTCACAGACCGGGTTCTAATGACCATAGCAGTTTTGCGCCCTAAAACAAAAATGAAAAAAAATGAAAACCACCACAACCACAACCACAACCACCACCACCACCACCACCACCACCACCACCACCACCACTATCCTGCCTACTCCCTCCCTCCCCCTACCCTACCCCCCACCCCCGTCCCATCCAGTGGGCCAACAGTCCCTTTTGTGTGTGTGTGTGTGTGTGTGTGTGTGTGTGTGGGGGGGGGGGCATGTGCGAGGTTCCCTGAGCTATTGCAGTTTCCTTCCTTTTTCCAGACTGCGTTACCATCCCTGTTCCTTTCCTTCCCTGTCCTTGCTCTTTCCCCTGCCACCTCCTTTCCCTCTGGGTGGACTTCTTTATATCGACCTGACTATCATCCCAGCTTTGTTTCGGTATTTGCTATTTAGTTAGCTGTTTCCCTCTCCTTTTTGGCGTTTTTGGTTCCCTTGGGATTTGACCTCGATTTCCAACATTTCCCATTCAGTGTGAGCCATTTGAGGATGAACTCCCTACCTAGTTTCCATGGTGCAGGTTCCTCTCCCCTTTTCCCCTTGCACCCTGGCCCCCTTCCTGCTAGGCCACCAGCCCAGTAGCCAGTCAGTGTGGTGGGGCTGTTAAGTACCCACTTGACTGAGCCCCTTAACACAGGGGTCACACTGCTAGTACCTGAGCTGTTAATGCCTCCTGTATGCTAAGGAGTTGATGCTCATCACTTTGGGGCATCACAACTCCTGGCAATGCCCGCCGTGCCAGATGGCCCTTGCTGTGGGTGGGTGGTGCCCACAGGACGAGCTCCTGGTCGGAGTGGGTGGTACTAGGGTGGATGCCTTGCACATGTGACACAGGCTTCAACATCCTGGCCATTCTGTGGCCACATCTAAGCGTGATAGTAGACATTACACTCCTTCTGATCCTTTGGCCTTCCCTTCCCTGGCCACCCTCTGGGAAGAGGGTCAAGCTCGCCAGCTTGGGTTGAAACCTTTCCCCTCAGTACCTGGTTTGTACCAGCACAGATCGCGCGAGTTTTCCCATGACCAAACCTTTGTTTTTTGTGGAGACGACTGAAGAGAAGTATGATGAAGTGGAATCCATGAGTAAAATGCGGTTTGATTTTTTGCTCATAAAGACATTTTCTGCTGCCCAATCTGCAGCCCTTTATGCTTGTGACCATCTTGGTTACATCCCAGTCTGTTGCACCCCACCAATCTTTGAACTCGGTACAGGGTATCATTTTCCATCTGGTTCTTCTCCAAAGTGACGGGGAAATTCGTGCAAACCTCGAGCGGCGAGGAGTCAGATTTATCCGCTGTGTACAGCGAGGCCCTAAGAACAATCACACCAATGCAGACACCTTTATCCTGGCCTTCGAGGGGGATACTCTCCCAGTTTGCCTCACACCCTCACCCTCTCTCTCCCACTCCCCCTCCCCCTCCCCCTCCCCCTCCCCCTCCCCCTCCGTACTCTACCCACCCCCTTCAGGTGCTGCTACCCCTCCTCCACCGGAGAAGTGTTCCCCCTTCTTTGGCAGCCACCAGTACTGGAGCTCCCTCCCAGGACTTCTCTTCACGGCACCCCCATGAAAGGCAATCTGCAGCTCCACATCGGCCGCGCGATCCGCGGTTGGTGGGCGCCATGATTGCCAGGTGTCATTGCATGCCAGACATCGCTGCAGTCTGCCCTTATCTTCCTTCACAAGAGAAGCAGCAGAAACACAAGAACAAGGGCAAGGCCGCTCCAGTACCCTTTGAGGTGCCACCTTCCCCTCCTCCAGCCAATGAACCATGAGTCTGCCCCCACATTACCCCTTCCTTATCAGTGACAGATGGCGACTCGGCGGCATGACCGGCTCCGGTCTGTTCACTTTTCATTTGGACTCCAGCTTGAGAATCCTCCAGTGGAATTATAATAGCTATTTGCGTCACCTCCCAGAGTTGCAGCACCTTCTGTCCTCCTATTCTGTTGCTAGCATTGCTCTCCAGGACACACATTTTGTCAGTTCCTACTAACCCACACTTCATGGGTTCCATGCTTTGTCAGAACCGAATTCGCCCATTGTGAGCTTCTGACGGTGTTCGCATTGTTATTAAATGGGTTCCCCTCCATACCACCCTGGAAGCAATTACTGTCAGGGTCCATCTGGCCACTACAATAACAATTGGTAACCTCTACCTCCTGCCTGACAGGCCACCCACATCCTTTGCACTAACCACCCTTCAACAACTCCCTTCTCCCTGTCTGCTTCTAGGGGATTTTAATACCCACAACCCTCTTTGGGGTAGTCACAAGACTGCTGCCCTGGCCAGGACAGTTGAAGCTGTTCTGGCAGGGCTTGTCCTCTGTCTACTAAACACTGGCGCTCCTGCACACTTTAGTGTGGCACATGGCACTCTCTCTGCCATTGACCTATCCATCTGCAGTCCCGGCCACCTTCCCTTCATTCAGTGGGGTGTCCACGATGACTTATGTGACAGCGATAATTACCCGATTGTTCTGATCTTCCTTCAGTGTATCTCATTCTGTCATCCTCAGAGGTCAGCCTTCTCTAAAGCTAATTGGGGTGCCTTCTCCTCTACCACCATCCCCCCTGTACTACCACACAGTAGTAATTCTACTGCTCTCCTTCTGGCGTCTGAACGATTCTGCACCCAGACCCGTTACCTAATCAAATCTCGGAAATGGATTTGCTGGGAATGATATGTTGCTGCCATAGGACCACACTCCCCCTCTTCACAAGTCTGGGTGAAACTGCGGTGAATTTTTGGCCATCGTTGTCCTACCAGCATTGCAGGAATTTCTGTGCTTGGTGTTGTACTTACCCATCTGGACTTTGTTGCAGAGTATTTCGCTCAACACTTTGCCCAAGCCTCTGCATCAACTCACTATCTGCCCAGCGCTCAGAACGACTGCCTTTGTCTTTCGTTTCTCGCTGCTTGGAGCCTTATAATGCCCCATTTAGAGTGTGGGAATTCACCAGCACCCTTGCACTTTGTCCCGATATGGCTCCTGGACCGGATTAGATGCATAACCAAATGCTCCAACACTTATCGGTGGCTGGCAACCGTTGTATACTGACCCTTTTCAACCATCTGTGGAGTGAGGGGGTTATTTCCCAAAGCATTGTTAGTCTGGTGTTGAACCCTGGGAAGCCGCCTCTTCAGTTGGATAGCTGCCATTCAATTAGCCTTACCAACACCCTCTGCAAGCTCCTTGAATTCCTGGTGAGTCGGCGGCTGTTTTTGATCCTTGAATCCTGCAACCTTTTGTCATAAACTCAAGGTGGTTTTCGCCGTGGCTGCTCCACAGTGGATAACTTAGTCCACCTGGAGTCTACTATGTGGTCGGCTTCTGCCCATCGGCAAAATCTCATTGCAGTCTTTTTTGACTTGCATAAAGCCTCCGGCACCACCTGGTGCCATCACATCCTCACCTTCCTTCATGACTGGGGCCTTCATGGCGCTCTGCCCGTTTTTATCTGTAACTTTCTTTCTTGTCGCTCTTTCTGGGTCCAAGTTGGTTCCTCCTGCAGCACTTCCCATTGGCAAGAAAATGGGGTTCCAAAGGATTCTGTGCTGAGCATCCCTCTTTGTCGCCATTAATGAACTGGTGGCAGCTGCTGGGCAGACTGTGCCCCCTTCTTTGTATGCTGACAATTTTTGTATCTATGTTGCTTCCTCTGTCATTGGCACTGCAGAACGCAGTCTTCAGGGGGCAATCTACCGAGTGTAATCTTTGGCTCTCTCCCATGACTTTGTTTTCAGTGGCCAAGTCGTGCGTCATGCATTTCTGCCATCCCCATCAAGACCTTTTCCTTGACGGCCAGTCCCTCGAGGTGATTGACACCTATCACTTTCTGGGTCTGCTCCTCAATGCCTGGTTGACATGGCTCCCTCATCTTCACCAGTTGAAGAGGACATGCTGGTTACATCTAAATGTTCTTAGATGTCTGTGAAATACCACCTGGGGTGCCCGCACGTAAGCCAAGGAGTAGATGCCCGTCTACCTGGGACATCAGGACTCCCGGCAACGGTAATCCTGCCAGGTGGCCCTTGCTGAGGCTGGGTGGCGCGCGTGGGGAGAGCCCCTGGTCAGAGTGGGTGGTATTGTGGCAGACATTTCGCAGATGAAACGTCAACATGCATTAGGTCGCTCTGCGGCCACGTTTTCTAAGAGGAAAGGGTTCTGGTTCTGTCTCTGTCTCTGGTTCTGGTCCTTCTGCCTTTCCCCCCTTGGCCACTCCCTGGGAGGAAGAACAGGCCCACTGGCTTGGGGCGAAATACTTCCCCTGCTATTTAGTCTGTTCTCGGACCGATGGGGGGGACATTCACCACCTCCAAGCCCATGTTCTTTGTACAGCATATCGATGATACCTTCGGAGAAATCGAGGCTCTTAGTAAAATGCGTTTGGGGTCCATTCTCATAAAGACCACCTCCGTTACAGTCGACGGTGCTCCAGGCATGCGACCGACTAGGGGACATCCCAGTGTCCATTGTCCCACATCTGGCGCTCAATAGGACGCAGAGGACTAATTTCCATCAGGACCTCCTGCTGCAATCTGATGAGCTCAGGGCCAACCTGGAGCGCCATGGCGTGCATTTCGTCCGGTGAGTCCAGCGTGGCCCCAAACATCGTCGCGTCGACACTGGGGCCTTCATCTTCGCCTTCGAGGGGAATGTTCTCCCGGAGAAGGTAAAGGTGATGTGCTACCAGTGGGACGTGCGACCTTATGTCCCGCCTCCTATGCGATGCTTTTCCTGTTTGCACTTCAGGCACATGTCGTCACGGTGTGGTCTCTTATTCTGAGGCCAGGAAGAAATATGACCTTCCTCATCCCGTGATGTTGACAATGTCGTTTGCTTCAGTCGTGTCCACTCCTTCTGCAGTATCCTCACCCCTATCCTGTCCCCCCTCCGCCTCCTCACCTCATCCAGGGTGTATGCCTCCGCCTCCCAAATCCCTCCCTTCCAAATCCTCCTCCGTCATGGCCCCTGGCCCCTCGGGCCACTCCTCCTCCTCCTCCTCCTCCTCCTCCTCCTCCTCCTCCTCCGGCACCTGAGAAGTGATGCTTTTCTCAGGTGTCGATCAGGGAAACGTTACGGACCCCGACTTCTGAGGCCCGGCATTCAAAAAAGGACCCTGAGCATGAGGACTTTCTTCGGGTCCAGCCCCCACAGCCTACCATCCCTTTGACTCATCGGTTTTTCAAGAAGGCCTCAAAGTAGTAGTATTTATCCCCCTCTCCACCCCGGCGCATTTCGTCGGGTGCTCCATCACAGTCACTGCTCCCGGCCGTCCTCAGTTTTGCCAGGATGCTCTGCTGCCAGGCGCTCAGCATGCCTGTCGCCAATGGACAATGCTGCCCCTCCTCCGCAACCCAGGAATGTGGCCACAGCTGGCGACAACTTGATGGAACAGGATCTGCCTCCTGACGGTTGTAACGATGTTCCCTCGAAACCTGCCCCTCCGCGGCCACCGAGGCGACTAGCTCTTCCCCGTTTTGTCCCCCCTTTCTCGGACTCGCGATGGCTCTGTTACATTGGAACATAAGAGGTATTTGATCTAATCGGGAGGAATTAAAACTGCTCCTCCACCTGCACTGTCACCTCGTCATTGGTCTCCAGGAAACGAAGTTACGCCCAAATGACCATATTGTTTTTACCAACTATACCTCCGAGCGATCTGACCTAACCTCTGTGGACGGTATTCCAGCTCATGGTGGGTTCATGTTGCTCGTTCGGGACGATGTCTATTACCATCCCATCCCATTGACCACCCCACTCCAAGCAATAGCTGTCCGTATTACTCTTTCTGCCTTTACTTTTTCTGTTTGTACTGTCTACACTCCATCTTCATCCGCACCTGATTGCTCAGCTTCCTCCGCCATTTTAATGTTAGGCGACTTCAATGCCTATCATCCCCTTTGGGGTTCTACTGCATCCTGTCAGAGAGGCTCCCTCTTGGTGGATGTTTTCCGCCATCTCAATCTTGTCTGCCTCAATACTAGCGCCCCGACTTTACTCTTGGACTCTACTCATACCTACTCCCACTTGGACCTCTCGATCTGTTCTACCACTCTTGCCCGTCGGTTCGAGTGGTATGTCCTTTCTGACACCTATTCGAGCGACCATTTCCCCTGTGTCATTCGTCTCCTGCACCACACCCCATCCCCACGTCCCTCGAGCTGGAACATACCAAATGCTGACTGGGGCCTTTACTCCTCCCTGGTGACCTTTCCGGACCAAGATTTTCTCAGCTGTGACAGTCAGGTCGAATACCTCATGGCTGTTGTCATCAATGCTGTCGAACATTCCATTCCTCATACTACCTCATCTTCACGTCACGTTTCAGTCCCCTGGTGGAATGAGGCTTGCAGAGACGCTATCTGTGCTCGACGACGTGCTTTCCGCACGTTTCACTGCCATCCTACGCTGGCAAATTGTATTAATTACAAACGACTCAGAGCGCAATGTTGTTGAGTCGTCAAAGACAGCAAAAAAGTTTGTTGGGCCTCTTTCACAAGCTCCTTTAACAGTTTTACTTCCTCTTCCGTCATCTGGGGTGGCCTGCGCCAGCTGTCGGGCATTAAGGCCCACTCCTCGATACCTGGCCTGACTTCAGGTAATGAGGTACTTCTGGACCCTGTGGATGTCTCAAACGCCTTCGACCACCTTCTTGGCGGACGTTAGAGGCTCCGCCCATTACCACCCTGCCTTCCTTCCCAGAAAAGAGGCTCGGCAACCTTCATTCCACTCACTGAATCTGGAAGATCATAATGCCCCCTTTACCATGTGGGAACTCTAACGTGCACTTGCACTGTCCTGGTTCTCTGCTCCAGGGCCAGATGCCATTCACATTCAGATGCTGACACACCTTTCTCCGGCAGGCAAATGCTTTCTTCTTCGTACTTCTAACGACATCTGGACCGAAGGTCAGGTCCCCATGCATTGGTGTGAGGCCATCGTTGTTCCCATACCCAAACCAGGGAAGGATAGACAACTTCCTTCTAGTTGCCACCCCATTTCTCTTACAAGCTGTGTCTGTAAAGTGATGGAGTGCATGGTTAATGCTCGGTTAGTCTGGATTCTTGAATCTCGTCGGCTACTTACTAATGTTCAATGCAGCTTTCATCGATGCCGCTCCACTGTTGACCACTTTGTGACCTTGTCGACGTTCATCATGAACAACTTTTTGCGAAAGTGCCAAACGGTAGCTGTGTTCTTACAAGGGAACCTCCCCATCGCACCCCCCTCAGATTTAGTTATAAGTTGGCACAGTGGATAGACCTTGAAAAACTGAACACAGATCAATCGAGAAAACAGGAAGAAGTTGTGTGGAACTATGAAAAAAATTAGAAAATATGCAAACTGAGTAGTCCATGCGAAGATAGGCAACAACAAGGACAATGGGGCTGAAGCGGCGCCGTGGTCCCGTAGTTAGCGAGACCATCTGCGGAACGAGAGGTCCATGTTCAAGTCTTCCCTCGAGTGAAAATTTTAATTTTTTATTTTCAGTTTATGTGACAAACTCTTACGTTTTCATCACTTTTTTGGGGGTGATTATCACATCCACAAGAAAACCTAAATCGGGCAAGGTAGGAGAATCTTTTTACCCATTCACAAAGTGTACAAATTAGGTGGGTCGACAACATATTCCTGTCATGTGACGCACATAACATCACCAGTGTCGTATGGAATATATCAGATGTGTGTTCCTGTGGAGGAATCGATTGATCTATGACCTTGCGATGAAATGTTTTCGGTTCCCATTGGAGAGGCACGTCCGTTCATCTACTAATCGCACGGTTTTGCGGTGCGGTCGCAAAACATAGACACTAAACTTATTACAGTGAACAGAGACGTCAATGAATGAATGGACAGATCATAATTTTGCGAAAATAAAGTAAGTAAAATTTTCAGTCAAGGGAAGACTTGAACCAAGGACCTTTCGTTCCGCAGCTACTCACGCTAACCACAGGACCACGGCGCTCCTGAGCCCAGTTTCCTTCATGTTGCTGCCTATATTGCTCATGAACTACTCAGTTTGTATATTTTGCTTATTTTTTTCATAGTTCCACACAACTTCTTCCTGTTTTCTCGATTGATCTGTGTTCAGTTTTTCAAGGCCTATCCACTGTGCCAACTTATAACTAAATCTGAGGGGGCTGCGATGGGAAGGTTCCCTTGTTAGATTTGGAGAAGGCTTAAGATACCTGTTGGAGAGGAGGTATCCTCCGCACTATGCACAGGTGGAGCCTATGTGGTCACCTGACTCTTTTTATTGATTCATTTTTAACAGATCGAATGTTTAGGGTACGTGTGGGTTCCATATTGTCCGACGTCTTCCTTCAGAAGAACGGAGTGCCTCAGGGCTCCGTTTTGAGCGTAGCCCTTTTTGCCATAGCAATCAATCCGATTATGGACTGCATTCCACCTAACTTCTCCGGCTCTCTTTTCGTCGATAACTTCGCGATCTACTGCAGTGCCCGGAGAACATGCCTCCTTCTGTGCTGCCTTCAGCATTGTGTTGACAGCCTATACTCGTGGAGTGTGGCAAATGGCTTACAGTTCTCTGAAGAGAAGATGTTTGCATCAACTTTTGGCGATATAAAGCGAACATGTGGTTCCTGAAGAGGGGCAGCAGCCTTTTCAGTAGTTGCAGGGGCAACAGTCTGGATGATTGATTGATCTGGCCTTGTAACAATAACCAAAACGGCCTTGCTGTTCTGGTACTGCGAACGGCTGAAAGCAAGGGGAAACTACAGCCGTAATTTTTCCCCGAGGACATGCAGCTTTACTGTATGGTTAAATGATGATGGCGTCCTCTTGGGTAAAATATTCCGGAGGTAAAATAGTCCCCCATTCAGATCTCCAGGCGGGGACTACTCAAGAGGACATCGTTATCAGGAGAAAGAAAACTGGCGTTCTACGGATCGGAGTGTGGAATGTCAGATCCCTTAATCGGGCAGGTAGGTTAGAAAATATAAAAAGCGAAATGGATAGGTTAAAGTTACATATAGTGGGAATTAGTGAAGTTCGGTGGCAGGAGGAACAAGACTTTTGGTCAGGTGATTACAGGGTTATAAATACAAAATCAAAAAGCGGTAATGCAGGAGTAGGGTTAATAATGAATAGGAAAATACGAACACGGGTAAGCTACTACAAACAGCTTAGTGAACGCATTATTGTGGCCAAGACAGATACGAAGCCCACGCCTACTACAGTAGTAAAAGTTTATATGCCAACTAGCTCTGCAGATGATGAAGAAATTGATGAAATGTATGACGAGATAAAAGAAATTATTCAGGTAGTGAAGGGAGACGAAAATTTAATAGTCATGGGTGACTGGAATTCGTCAGTAGGAAAAGGGAGCGAAGGAAACATAGGTGAATATGGATTGGGGGGAAGAAATGAAAGAGGAAGCCGCCTTGTAGAATTTTGCATAGAGCATAACTTAATCATAGCTAACACTTGGTTCAAGAATCATAAAAGAAGGTTGTATACCTGGAAGAATACTGGAGATACTAAAAGGTATCAGATAGATTATATAATGGTAAGACAGGGATTTAGGAACCAGGTTTTAAATTGTAAGACATTTCCAGGGGCAGATGTGGATTCTGACCACAATCTATTGGTTATGAACTGCAGATTGAAACTGAAGAAACTGTAAAAAGGTGGGAATTTAAGGAGATGGGACCTGGATAAACTGAAAGAACCAGAGGTTGTAGAGAGTTTCAGGGAGAGCATAAGGGAACAATTGACAGGAATGGGGGAAAGAAATACAGTAGAAGAAGAATGGGTAGATCTGAGGGATGAAGTAGTGAAGGCAGCAGAGGATCAAGTAGGTAAAAAGACGAGGGCTAATAGAAATCCTTGGGTAACAGAAGAAATATTGAATTTAATTGATGAAAGGAGAAAATATAAAAATGCAGTAAATGAAGCAGGCAAAAAGGAATACAAACGTCTCAAAAATGAGATCGACAGGAAGTGCAAAATGGTTAAGCAGGGATGGCTAGAGGACAAATGTAAGGATATAGAGGCTTATCTCACTAGGGGTAAGATAGATACTGCCTACAGGAAAATTAAACAGACCTTTGGAGAGAAGAGAACCACTTGTATGAATATCAAGAGCTCAGATGGAAACCCAGTTCTAAGCAAAGAAGGGAAAGCAGAAAGGTGGAAGGAGTACATAGAGGGTTTATACAAGGGCGATGTACTTGAGGACAATATTATGGAAATGGAAGAGGATGTAGATGAAGATCAAATGGGAGATAAGATACTGCATGAAGAGTTTGACAGAGCACTGAAAGACCTGAGTCGAAACAAGGCCCGGGAGTAGAAAACATTCCATTAGAACTACTGATGGCCTTGGGAGAGCCAGTCATTACAAAACTATACCATCTGATGAGCAAGACGTATGAGACAGGTGAAATACCCACAGACTTCAAGAAGAATATAATAATTCCAATCCCAAAGAAAGCAGGTGTTGACAGATGTGAAAATTACCGAACTATCAGTTTAATAAGTCACGGCTCCAAAATACTAACACGAATTCTTTACAGACGAATGGAAAAACTAGTAGAAGCCAACCTCGGGGAAGATCAGTTTGGATTCCGTAGAAATGTTTGAACACGTGAGGCAATACTAACCTTAAGACTTATCTTAGAAGAAAGATTAAGAAAAGGCAAACCTATGTTTCTAGCATTGGAGACTTAGAGAAAGCTTTTGACAACGTTAACTGGAATACTCTCTTTCAAATTCTAAAGGTGGCAGGGGTAAAATACAGAGAGCGAAAGGCTATTTACAATTTGTACAGAAACCAGATGGCAGTTATAAGAGTTGAGGGACATCAAAGGGAAGCAGTGATTGGGAAGGGAGTGAGACAGGGTTGTAGCCTCTCCCCGATGTTATTCAATCTGTATATTGAGCAAGCAGTAAAGGAAACAAAAGAAAAATTCGGAGTAGGTATTAAAATCCATGGAGAAGAAATAAAAACTTTGAGATTCGCCGATGACATTGTAATTCTGTCAGAGACAGCAAAGGACTTGGAAGAGCAGTTGAACGGAATGGACAGTGTCTTGAAAGGAGGATATAAGATGAACATCAACAAAAGCGAAACGAGGATAATAGAATGTAGTCGAATTAAATCGGGTGATGTTGAGTGGATTTGATTAGGAAATGAGACACTTAAAGTAGTAAAGGAGTTTTGCTATTTAGGGAGCAAAATAACTGATGATGGTCGAAGTAGAGAGAATATAAAATGTAGACTGGCAATGGGAAGGAAAGCTTTTCTGAAGAAGAGAAATTTGTTAACATCGAGCATAGATTTAAATGTCAGGAAGTCGTTTCTGAAAGTATTTGTATGGAGTGTAGCCATGTATGGAAGTGAAACGTGGACGATAAACAGTTAGGACAAGAAGAGAATAGAAGCTTTCAAAATGTGGTGCTACAGAAGAATGCTGAAGATAAGGTGGGTAGATCACGTAACTAATGAGGAGGTATTGAATAGAACTGGGAGAAGAGAAGTTTGTGGCACAACTTGACTAGAAGAAGGGATCGGTTGGTAGGACATGTTTTGAGGCATCAAGGGATCACAAATTTAGCATTGGAGGGCAGCGTGGAGGGTAAAAATCGTAGAGGGAGACCAAGAGATGAATACACGAAGCAGATTCAGAAGGATGTAGGTTGCAGTAGGTACTGGGAGATAAAGCAGCTTGCACAGGATACAGTAGCATGGAGAGCTGCGTCAAACCAGTCTCAGGACTGAAGACAACAACAACAATAACAGCAACAACAAAAAAGCGTTCCTTCCGCCATACTTATATCTCGGTCCCGTTGTTCTCCCATTCGTGGAAACAACTAAGTTTCTAGGGCTCACACTGGACAGGAAACTTTGTTGGTCTCCGCATGTCTCTTATTTGGCTGCCTATTGTACTCATTCCCTTAATGTCCTCTGTGTTCTTAGTGGTTCATCTTGGGGAGCGGGATCGCACTGTCCTGCCTCTCTTATATCGGTCCATAGTCCGATCGAAGCTGGATTATGGGAGCCTCGTCTACTGATCTGCTCGGCCATCCCTCTTACGCCATCTAAACTCATCCATCATCGGGGGTTGTCTTGCAACTGGAGCATTCTGTAACAGTCCCGTCGAGTCTTCATGCTGAAGCTGCCGAATTACCATTGACCTACTGGCGTGATGTACTGCTTTGTCGGTATGCCTGCCAGCTGTTGTCAATGCTCGACCACCCCTCTTATCAGTCCTCCTTCGACGATTCTCTCGACTGTCAGTATGGGTTGTATGTGTCTGCCCTGTTGCCCCCTGGAGTCCGCTTTCATTGCCTGCTTCGACAATTGGATTTTGCCCTCCCTACCACCTTCAGCGAGGGTGAGAGCCTGACACCACTTTGGCTCCAGGCTCTGGTTCGCATTCATCTTGACCTCTGCTCGCTCCCGAAGGAGGCTACTCCGGATGCAGTGTATTGCTCACGGTTTGTCGAACTTCGTGCGCGACTTGCCAATAATACCTTTATCCCCCCCAGGGGGTCCACAACTCTTTTGTGGATACGTGCGTAGCGAGCACGGGACCTCGAGATAATGTGGCCTTCCTTCCTTTTCGGGCTGCATACCTTCCCTTTCCGCATCCTTCCCCGTCCCCCATCTTTGCCCCCCTCCCCCCCCCACCCCCCCCCCCCACTCACCTCTGGCTCTTGCCTTCCCTTTCTCCCCCTCTGGGAGTCTAGTTTGTGCCTACGTCCGGAGACGGACGCTCGAAACTGTTCGAAATTCCTTGCTTTCTACGCTTGCAAGTCCTTGTCCTACCCTTGTCCTTTTCTTTTCCTCCCCTCTTCTCTTTGCCCTTTTCTCCGCTGCGGCGTTTGAGACCCCCTCTTCTTTCCTTTCCCTTTCTCTTTTTTCCACCCTGTGCGTGTCTGAAGGCCAACCCACGCACTTCCATGCGTAGCCGGTGACGGGGTAACGCGTGCTTCCCCGCCCCGGGTAGACAGGTAGGACACGTACGTACCCCCTGGTAACGGCCAGGCCCAGGGAGAGGTGATTACCCGAGCTGATACCTTCCGAAAGTGCCGATTGGTCCCTCCGTCCGTTTGTCGGGAGGTGTGACCTGAGGTGTGAACAATCACCTAAGCGGGTGTGCCCTCAGTGAGGGCCCCCACAAGGGAGGAGCGCGCCATCGGAGACGCCGGTAATCATGGGGGATTCTTCCGCAATGGTTTCCTCACCTTCCACTATGTCAGCTCACAAACGTAAGTTCACTGAGTCTCAGCCACAGACGGTTCTTCCATCGTTGCCACAGTTCCTTGTTGTTTCTCGGTCTGACGAAGGTCACGACTTCTCCACGGTCAACCCTTTCATTATTCAGAAAGGTGTAGACGCAATTGCAGGTCCTGTAAAGTCTTGTTCCAGATTACGGAATGGCACCCTGTTGTTAGAAACGCACAGTGCCCTCCAGGCACAAAAATTGCTGCGAACTTCTCTGCTCCACACCTTCCCTGTCCGGGTGGAACCGCACCGTACCTTAAATTCCTCGCGTGGAGTCGTTTATACACGCTCCCTCGATGGATTGTCTGATGAAGAAATTCAGCACTACCTGGCTGACCAGGGCGTAACGGCTGTTCATAGAGTTACGAAAAGGGTTGACACGAACATCATTCCAACCCGCACTGTCTTCTTGACATTTGACAGAGTTCAACTCCCATCGAAAATCAAAGCAGGCTATGAGATAATTTCCGTTCGCCCTTACGTCCCAAACCCTACGCGTTGCTATCGATGTCAGCCGTTCAATCACACCAGCCAGTCCTGTTCCAATCCGGCCAAATGTGTTGCGTGTGGCAAGGATGCCCATGAGGGTGCTTGTCCACCTCCATCCCCTCACTGCATCAACTGTATGGGTGACCACGCTGCTTCCTCTCGAGATTGCCCCGTTTTTAAGGACGAAAAGCTCATCCAGGAAATAAGAGTGAAGGAAAAGGTGTCGACCTTTGCTGCTCGAAAATTATTCGCCAGTCGACAGCCCATCGTGCCTCCGACAGGAAAATACAGCACTGTCCTTGCTTCTCCTCGGCCAACAAAGGAGGCGGCCACGCAGACTTGCGACCTCACCTTTAGTACCACAGTCATCAGATCGGCCAGCGCAAAGATCGCCCGTTCAACCTCACCACTTTCGCCTGCCCACTCTCTGGCTCACCCTTTGTCGGGTTCTACTAAATCTCGAGCCCAAAAATCAGACTCCAAGTCTTCGAAAAAAGAGCATACTCGTGAAGAGTTTTTACTTACCGCAACTTCACAACCATCAGTTCCTCCTTCATCTAAACATCATACTTCCAAGAAGGCTACAAAGAAACCCAGTTCCTCTTCTTCTCCGCCAAGGCGTGTCCCTTCTACAGCACCACCTGGTGGCAATCGCCCTCGGCCGTCTTCTATGTCGCCGAGGCGCACTGCTGGTGGCCGGTCAACTGGCCGATCGCTGGTGGCTGGAGCTGCTCCTGACCAACCTATGGATCAGGATCTTCTGCCTTCGGCTGAATGCCATTCCATGCTGTGGGTCGCAAGCTCTGAGCAGTCGTTGAGTTGACAGCAAGTTTGGTCACATTCCTCCATTTTCTGTTCGCCCTATGTCCATTATCCACTGGAATATCCACGGCATTCGAGCCAATCGGGATGAATTGTCGATCCTCTTACGATCCTACTCGCCGGTCATCTTTTGTCTTCAGGAAACAAAGCTGTGTCCCCATGACCTCTTTGTTCTCCCCCATTTTCAGTCCGTCCGATTTGATCACCCCTCTGTTGAAGGCAATCCAGCCCATGGAGGACTCACGATTCTTCTCCATGGTTCTCTACATTATCACCCAATCCCCTTCAACACATCCTTCCAAGCTGTTGCTGTCAGTCTTTCCCTTTCTGGATACACCTTTTCTCTTTGTACTGCATACATTACATCGTCCACACCAATGGCACGAGCTGATCTTTCATCTTCTTGGTCGGCTTCCACCCCCCCTATTTGCTGGTTGGGGACTTCAATGCCCACCACCCGCTTTGGGGATCTCCACATCCTTGTCCACGTGGCTCACTATTGCTCGACGTCTTCCACCAAGCGGATCTAGTTTGCCTCAACACTGGGATCCCCACATTTTTGTCTGCCTCCACGACAAATTTATCTCATTTGGACCTTGCGGTCGGTACTGTTCTGCTAGCTCGGCGCTTCGAATGGTTCGCCCTTGACGATACACTCTCGAGTGACCACTTTCCATGTGTCCTTAGACTGCAGCCTCAACTGCCATATATGCGCTCGCGACACTGGAAGTTTGCCCAAGCCGATTGGCCACTTTTTTCGTCTCTCGCGACATTCGATGACCGTCGCTTTCCCAGCGTCGACGATGAGGTCACACATATTACCGACGTTATTCTTACAGCTGCGGAACGTTCAATACCACGCACCTCCGAATTGCCCCGGCGCCCCCCAGTTCCTTGGTGGAACGAGGCATGCCGTGACGCAATACGTGAGCGGCGACGTGCTCTTCGCATTTTCCGTCACCATCCTACTTTGGCCAACTGTATCCGATATAAGCAGCTCCGTGCGCGATGCCGTCGCGTCATCCGCGATAGCAAGAAGGCAAGTTGGAAATTCTTTATTAGTTCATTTAACACCTTCACTCCCTCCTCGGAAGTTTGGAGTCGGCTTCGACGGTTCTCAGGCGCGCCTAGTTTCTCCCCGGTCTCTGGGCTCACTGTCGCGCATGATACCTTAGTGGACCCCGTCGCAATTTCTAACTCATTGGGTCAGCACTTTGCTGAGATTTCGAGCTCTTCAAATTACCCGCCAGCTTTTCTCCCGAAGAAACGTGCAGCGGAAGTGAGACACCTTGCTTTCTCCTCTCAAAATCACGAAAGCTACAATACTGTTTTCTCCATGCGGGAACTCCAACATGCCCTCTCTTCTCGCTCCTCCGCACCAGGACGGGATGGTATCGATGTCCAAATGTTGCTGAATTTATCAACCCATAGTCTGCGTTACCTCCTTCGCCTTTATAATCGGATTTGGACCGACAGTACCTTTCCCAGACGATGGCGGGAAGCTATTGTCGTTCCCGTTCTGAAACCTGGAAAGGACAAACATCTCCTCTCTACCTGTCGCCCCATTTCTCTCACGAGTAGTGTCTGTAAGGTTTGGAGCGTGTGGTGAATTACCGTTTAGCGTGGTGGCTGGAATCCCGCAGTCTTTTAACACCAGCCCAATGCGGTGTCCGAAAGCATCGTTCTGCAGTTGACCATCTTGTTGCTCTCTCCACTTATATCATGAACAATTTCCTCCGGAAACGCCAAACAGTAGCTATATTTTTTGATCTGGAGAGAGCATACGATACCTGTTGGAGGACAGGCATCCTCCGCACACTGTTCTCTTGGGGCTTTCGAGGCCAGCTGCCCCCTTTTTCTTCGCGAATTTATGGCAGAGCGCACATTTAGGGTGCGGGTGAACACTACTCTCTCCCGTACTTTCTCCCAAGAAAACGGGGTATTCCAGGGCTCCGTGCTGAGTGTTGTACTGTTTGCCATCGCCATAAATCCAATTATGGATTGTCTCCTTCCTGATGTCTCGGGCTCCCTCTTTGTGGACGATTTTGCGATCTACTACAGCTCTCAACGGACCAGCCTTCTTCAACGACATCTTCAAGGCTGTCTCGATCTCCTCCACTCGTGGAGCATCGAAACCGGCTTCCGTTTCTCACCCAGTAAGACCGTTCGTGTTAATTTTTGGCGACGTAAGGAGTTTCTTCCGCCCTCCTTACATCTAGGTCCTGTCAACCTTCCGCTTTCAGATGTCGCTAAATTCTTGGGTCTTATGTTTGACAGAAAACTGTGCTGGTCCTCCCACGTTTCCTATCTTTCGGCTCGCTGTCTGTGCTCCCTCAACACTGTCCGTGTCCTGAATGGTACCTCCTGGGGAGCGGACGGAGTGTTCCTTCTCCACCTCTATCGCGCATTAGTGCACTCGAAATTGGACTATGGAAGCATAGTCTACTCCTCTGCTCGGCCATCTATTCTTCGGCGTCTCGACTCTATCCACCACTGTGGATTACGTTTTGTGTCTGGAGCATTTTTTACACCAGCCCTGTGGAAAGCCTTTATGCTGAGACTGCTGAACCTCCGCTGTCCAATCGGCGAGCAGTCCTTCTGAGTCGTTATGCTAGCCATGTCTTCCATGCCTGCTAATCCAATCCATGACATTTTTTTCAACGCCTCCTTTGCTGTAGGGTATGCAGGCCGCCCCTCCACCCTACTACCACCGGGAGTCCGCTTCCGTCAACTGCTCCATTCTCTTTCCTTCCGCTTTTCTAAAACTTTCTTGACAACTTGAGGTATAGCACCGCCTTGGCTCCATCTCCGAATCTGCCTGCACCGTGACCTTTGTCAATTTCCCAAGGTTGCTACCCCTTCACTTGTTTATCGTCAGGCATTTGCTGCTCTATGTGCACAAATGACAGACGCCACATTTATTTACACCGCCTGCTCGAAAACATGGTTAGGTGTAGGGAGTGTGTATATTGTTGGTGACACCCCAAATCAATTTCGGCTTCCCGACCAGTGTTCGGTTTATACTGCGGAGCTGTACGCTGTTCTCCAGGCTGTCCACGTAATTTGCTCAGAGACAGCAAAGGACTTGGAAGAGCAGTTGAACGGAATGGACAGTGTCTTGAAAGGAGGATATAAGACGAACGTCAACAAAAGCAAAACGAGGATAATGGAATGTAGTCAAATTAAATCGGGTGATGCTGAGGGGATTAGATCAGGAAATGAGACACTTAAAGTAGTAAGGGAGTTTTGCTACTTAGGGAGTAAAATAACTGATGATGGTTGAAGTAGAGAGGATATAAAATGTAGACTGGCAATGGCAAGGAAAGTGTTTCTGAAGAAGAGAAATTTGTTAACATCGAGCATAGATTTAAGCGTCAGGAAGTCGTTTCTGAAAGTATTTGTATGGAGTGTAGCCATGTATGGAAGTGAAACATGGACGATAACCAGTTTGGACAAGAAGAGAATAGAAGCTTTCGAAATGTGGTGCTACAGAAGAATGCTGAAGATAAGGTGGGTAGATCACGTAACTAATGAGGTGGTATTGAATAGGATTGGGGAGAAGAGAAGTTTGTGGCACAGCTTGACTAGAAGAAGGGATCGGTTGGTAGGACATGTTTTGAGGCATCAAGGGATCAAAAATTTAGCATTGGAGGGCAGCGTGGAGGGTAAAAATCGTAGAGGGAGACCAAAAGATGAATACACTAAGCAGATTCAGAAGGATGTAGGTTGCAGTAGGTACTGGGAGATGAAGAAGCTTGCACAGGATAGAGTAGCATGGAGAGCTGCATCAAACCAGTCTCAGGACTGAAGACAACCTCTTCTTCGGCCAGCTATTCAATCGATTCCCTTCGCCGATCTATGGAGCATTTTATGTCGTTGCGTTGTTCTTTTATGGCACGCGCATTGGTTGACACTTCCCCATAATAAATTGCAGGACGTGAAAGCTCTTCCTTGTGCTTGGACCTCTTCCTCCCGAACGCGTCGTCGGGAGGAGGTAATTTTAACTAGACTCCGGATAGGGCACTGTCTTTTTAGCCATCGACATCTTCTAAGCGGCGATCCTCCCCCACTCTGTCCCCACTGCTCTCAGCTGTGGACGGTAAGACACCTTTTGAGTGCCCCTATTTTAATCCGTTATGCTCCCGTCTACAGCTATCGCCTGATATATCGTTGATTTTAGCAGATGACACGCGCTCAGCCGATCGCGTTCTCGAGTTTATTAGTGCCAGTGAGATGTCAGTCATTTGAAGCTTTTTTGGGGACAACCAACCCCTTTCTGTAGTGGATTTTTAAGCCTTCCTTCTGCTTTTAGTTTCTCCAATTTTTTGAGTTTCGTTCCCATTGCTGCTGGTTTACATTTTCGGTTTTTAACTGTTTCCTAAGTCATGGACCGGGCGCTAATGACCATAGCAGTTTTGCGCCCTAAAACAAAAAAAAAAGCTAGCCATTTGTCTTCCATGCCTGCTAATCCGTCCCATGACATTTTTTTTCGACACCTCCTTCGATGTAGGGTATACAGGCCGCCCTTCCTCCCTATTAGCACCGGGAGTCCGCTTCCGCCAACTGCTCCATTCTCTTTCCTTCCGATTTCCTAAAACCTTCTTGACAACTTCGGGTACTGCACTTCTTTGGCTCTGTCCCCGAACCTGCCTGCTCTGGGACCTTTGTCAATTTCCCAAGGATGGTACCCGCTTCACTTGTTTATCGTCGGGCATTTGTAGCTCTATGTGCACAAATGAAGGAAGCCACATTTATTTACACTGATGGCTCGAAAACATCGTTAGGTGTAGGGAGTGCCTATATTGTTGGCGACACCCCAAGTCTATTTCGGCTTCCCGACCAGTGTTCGGTTTATACTGCGGAACTTTGCGCTGTTCTCCAGACTGTCCAATACATCCGTCGCCATCAGTGGATAGAGTATGTTATCTGTTCAGATTCTCTCTGCTGTCCTCCTCAGTCTCCAAGCTCTGTACCTTGTCCACCCTCTGGTCCATGGGATTGAGGACTGCCTCCACTTGGGGGGCATCTCTGTGGTGGTCCGCTGGATCCCAGGATATGTTAGTATCTGTGGAAATGAGGTGGCCGATATAGCGGCCAAGGCTGCTGTCTCTTCTTCGACCAGCTATTCGCACGATTCCCTTCGCCGATCTACGGAGTGTTTTATGTCATTGTGTTGTTCTTTTATGGCATGCACATTGGTTGACACTTCCCAATAATAAATTGCGGGATGTGAAAGCCCTTCCCTGTGCTTGAACCTTTTCCTCCCGAACGCGTTGTCGGGAGGAGGTTATTTTAACTAGACTCCGCACAGTCGTTTTAGCCATCGACATCTTCTAAGCGGCGATCCTCCCCCACTCTGTCTCCACTGCTCTCAGCTGTGGACGGTAAGACACCTTTTAATTGAGTGCTCCTATTTTACTACTTTACGTGTCCGTCTACAGCTGTCACCTGATGTGTCTTCCATTTTAGCAGATGACAAGCGCTCAGCCGATCGTGTTCTTGAGTTTATTGGTGCCAGTGAGATGATGTCAGTCATTTGAAGCTCTTTTTGGGGACAACAACCCCTTTCTATAGTGGTTTTTAAGCTTTCCTTCTGTTTTTATAGTTTCTCCAATTTTTTGAGTTTCGTTCCCATTTCTGCCTTCTCCTAAGTCACAGACTGGGTGCTAAGGACCATAGCAGTTTTGCGCCCTAAAACCATAACAAAAAACCTTTATTTACACTGATGGCTGCAAAACTGACCATGGTGTCGGCTGTGGCTTTGTCGTTGGGGACGTCAACTTTAAATACCGGCTCCTCGACCAGTGTTCCTGTTTTACAGGCGAGCTTTTTGCTCTCTCTCTCTCTCTCTCTCTCTCTCTCTCTCTCTCTCTCTCTCTCTCAGGCCGTTCAGTATATCCGCCGCCACTGCCATTCTCCATATGTACTCCGCTCTGATTCACTCGGTGCTCTTCAGAGCCTTGGAGCTCCATATCCGGTCCATCCCTTGGTGCAACGGATCCAGCAATCCCTCCATTCTTTTGCTGAGGATGCCTCTCCTGTTAGCTTTTTGTGGGTTCCAGGCCATGTAGGAGTGCCTGGGAATGAGGCTGCTGATGGTGTGGCCAAGGCTGCAGTCCTCCTGTCTTGCCCAGCCTCCCTTTGTGTCCCCTCGTCTGACATTAGTGGGGTTTTTTGTAAGAGGTTTGTGTCATTATGGTGGGATACTTGGTCGTCACTTCAAGAAAATAAACTCTGGGCCATAAAACTGTTCCAAACAGCTTGGACAACCTCCTCCTGACCATCTCGGCGAGAGGTGGTCATTTTGGCCAGGTTGCGGATTGGGCATTGCTGGTTTAGCCACCGCTACCTGCTGTCCGGTGACCCCGCCCCGCAGTGCCGTTGTGGTAATGCATTGACAGTGCGCCATGTTTTATTGTCGTGTCACCGTTTTAATCAATCTCATGTTGTCTTGTCTCTGCCATCTACCCTACAGGAAGTTTTGGCTGATGACGCTCGAGCAGTTGCTTGTGTTCTTCATTTTATTACTTTGACGGACTTATCCAAAGACATCTAACTCTTTTAATTATTTTATCTGCGTCTTTGTAAGAACTTTCTTGTGTCCCCCCTCCCCTTGAGTTTTACTGGATTATATGTGCCCTTTCATTTGTGACTGGGAACTAATGACCTCAGTAATTGAGCACCCTAAAACCCCTGGGGTGCAGACTGCTCCATTCCCCTGGAATTGTACAAATTGCTGGTCCAGTCTCATTTAGGCTATGGAAGTCCTGTATACGGTTCTGCGTCACCTTCGACATCGCAGATACTAGACCCCATCCACCATTCTGCACTGTCCAGCTTGCTAATTGTCTTGAGTGGTCTGTTCTTTCTGACACCTACTTGAGCAACCATTTCTAGTGTGCTGTCTGTTTGCTGACTCCACCCCATCTGCGTGCATGCCCAAATGGCAGCTTCCTAAGGCTGAAAAGCAGCTTCTCACCCCTAACGATCTTGGAAGAGCAAGATATCCCCAATTGTAATGACTAGGTCGAATAGCTCCCAAACTTTATCCCTATTGCTGCAGAACGTTCCATCCCTAGCATTTCCTCTCCAACAAGTTGTCCCAGTCCCTTGGACTGAGGCATGCTGTGACACAATTCGCACACGTAGAAGTGCTCTCCGTGTTTTTTAACCACTACCCTGTGCTGGCAAACTGCATTTATTATAAACAGATGCGTGCAAAGTGTCATAGTGTTCTTCAGGATAGAAAAGAGCTGGATGGCTTTCATTCACTAGTTCTTGTAACAGTTCCACCTCCTTTCTGTCGTGTGGGCCAACCTTGGACAGCTCTGTAGAACCATGATCCATTTCCCAACGTCTGGCCTGACAGTCACTGACGATGTCATTGTGGACCCTATTGCTATCTCCAACACCTTCGGTCGCCATTTTGCGCAAGTTTCGAGCTATTCACACTATCACCCTGCCTTCCTCCATTGCAAATGAGTGGAGGCAATTCGGTCGAAACCTGCCTTTACTACCAGGGAGCTAGATCATGCTCTGTTCATCCCGATTGTCCACTCCAGGGCCAAATTACCTTCCACATTCAGATGTTGCAGCACCTTGGCAAGCACTTTCTGCTTAACACGTACAGCTGTCTCTGGGCAGAGGTCACCATTCCTGGATGCTGGCCTGAAGCCACCATCATACCCATACCTAAACACAGTAAGGACAAAAACTATTCTTCTACATACCACCCCATCTCTCTTACCAGCTGTGTTTGCAAGGTGATGGAACATGAGTCATGCCCAGCTGGTGTGGTGGCTCGACATTTACTAACAAATGCATGGTGTCAATTTAGAGCACGGCGTTCTGCAGTTTAGCATCTCATTACTTTGTCCACCTATGTCAAGAATGGTTTTGTGCAGAAATCACAGACTGTGGCAGTGTTTTCTCGGTTTGAAGAAGGCCTAAGACACCTGCTGGAGGACTGGTATCCTCTGTACTCTTTACTCGTGGGGCTTCTGTGGCCGCCTGCCCTGTTTCCTTCAGGCTTTTTTAAAATACCGAGTTTGAAAGGCAGGTGTGGTTTCTGCCTTGTCCGGACACCTTTATCCAGGAAAATGTGGTGCCTCAGGGTTCTGTCCTGAGCGTCGTCCTCTTGCTATTGCCATTAACCCCATAATGTCCTGTCTCCTGCTTGGTATCACCGGCCCCTTTTTTGTTAAAGACTTTGCCATCTATTGCACTTAAAGGACCTGTCTCACTGAGTGGTGTCTTCAGTGATGTCGTGATCATCTTTACTCTTGGAGTATCGACAATGACTTTTGCTTTTCCAGTGACAACTGTTGGTATGAATTTCTAGCAATGCAATTGCTTTCTCCCACCATCTTTACGTTATGGGCCTGTTGCCCTTATGTTAATTGAAACTGAGATTCCTGGGACTTACACTCGATATGAAACTCCCTTGGTCCTTCCATGTGTCTTACCTGGCAGCTCGCCGTACAGTCCCTCAATGTCCTGTGTGCGTCCTCACTGGTACTTCCTGGGGTGCTGATCAAACCGTTTTCCTCTGTTTGTACCAGTCCCTTGTCCTTTCAAAAGTAGACTATGGGTGCTTTCTTTGTGTCTGCACATCCATCCTTCTTATGCCGTCCCAGCACTATCCACAATCATGGCATCCATTCAGCCAAGGGAGCCTTTTACACCAGCCCGATTGAGTGTCTGTGTGCTGAAGCTGCTGAACTACCATTGTCCTACTGCTGTGACTTTCTCCTCAGAAAGTATGCAAGCCGTTGGTCTGCCATGCATGGCCACACATCCTATCCCACCTTTGACAATTCCTTTTATCACCAATATGGGGTGTGTCCCTCTTTTGTTACCTCCTGGAGTCCACTTTCGGCACTTGTTACGGTGGCTTAACTTGACACTACCTGCACCTTCCCTGGTGGGTGTGAACCCTTCACCACCTTGGGTTCATGAAGCATCCCATGTTAACCATGGCCTTCACTCACCTCCTAAAGATACTACTCCAGCCTCACTCTGTCGCCTTCACTTTCACGACCTTTGCATGGAACTTCACGATAGTACCTTTGTATATGCTGACGGGTGTCTGATTGACTGTGGGGTCGGGTGTGCCTTCATCATTGGCACTCGTGTCTTTAGATATCAGCTTCCAGCACATTGCTCAGTATTCACAGCCGAGCTCTTAGCCCTGTATCAGGCCACGGAGTACATTCGGCGACACAAGACTTTTCAATTGTCCTCCGCTCACTCACTGTGTCCATCCCTTAGTGCAGTTGGCACAGGAAAACTGTCACTTGCTCACTCTTGGTGGAGCTAGTGTCATGTTTCTGTGGGTTCGTGGTCATGTTGGTCTGCCAGGAAACGAGGCTGTTGATGCTGCTGCCAAGGCTGCAGTCATTGTCCCTTGGCCCACATGTTCTTTTATTCCCTCCACTGATTTCTGTGTTGCCCTCTGTCAGGATGTGGTGTCCCTTTTGGCATCGCCAATGGTCCTTGCTTCACTGGAATAAGCTGTGGCTTATTAAGCCTCTCCCAGTGGCTTGGACAATGTCCTCTCGGCCCTCCTGCTAGGAGGAGGTTGTTTGAACTAATCTGGGTTGTTTGAACTAATCTGCGTATTTTGTACTGCCTTTTTAGCCATTGCAATTTGAGAAGTGGTGCTACCCCACCATATTGCACACATTAAGCCAAAGTTCTAACTACCACTTCCCGACGGACTGCCCATTTTTTACTGGTTTACATTTCTTCTTGGGTTTTCTGTCTGAGTTGTCGGCTATTTTAGCAAATGAAGTGTGGGCTGTCAACTCCATTTTACTTTTTATCCACCAAAGCAATATGGTGAAGGTCATTTAATTTCCAGTTTTGGGCCTCTGTTTCTGTATGGTGTCTTTTTTAGCCCTTTTTCCACGTGCCTGTTTTTAGCTGATTTCCATTATTTAAATTGGGACTAACATATAGTAGTTTAACTCCTCTCGGTAATCGTGTTCTATAGTTTTGTCTTGGGTGCATATGACCCCAGTTGTTTGCACGCTAGAGCAAAACATAACAAAAAAATTGTAAAAGCACAGGGGGGAAAGAATCTGTAGTAACATGCATAATCTTGTATGGTTTTTACATCAGTAGTCAGAAAAATTGCAATAGCATTCATTATGAACAAGTGGGTAGTCTAGAGAAATAAATCTTCAAAAATACTTAATGCATTTTTCACCAAAATCATTTGTTACAGAATAATAGAAACCTTTTGGTAGACACTGCTAAAATTGTATGTACCAGTATTTGTACCTAGTTTTTGGTGGTTCTAGTGCATATGTCAGTTAATTCCTTAATAAAAATGTCAGGTTTTAGTTTGTCTGAATATCTGGTTCTTACTTAGACTCACACTGAAATGTCTTGCACTGTGTGACTAAGCCATACACCACCTTCAACGTGCAGGAACAACGTGATAATTTGGTGTGTGTGTGTGTGTGTGTGTGTGTGTGTGTGTGTGTGTGTGTGTGTGTGTGTGTGTGTGTGTGTGTGTGTGTGTGTGTGTGTGTGTGTGTGTGTGTGTGTGTGTGTGTGTGTGTGTGTGTGTGTGTGTGTGTGTGTGTGTGAGAGAGAGAGAGAGAGAGAGAGAGAGAGAGAGAGAGAGAGAGAGAGAGAGAATAGTACAAAAATTTGTTTTATATTTCAGGCGACAAAACTAATCAAATATTGCAACTACAGAATTGTGTACAGAATGCTTCTCCCAGTCTACATAGTTGTTTGGACGTGTACTCACCTTGTGTTCTTTCAATTTTGGGTACTGAGTAGGTAAGTATTAAAATTCAGCACATTCTTCATTGTTATTAGCCCTGTTTTCTTCCCTGACCAATTAACGAGGGTCTTTGCAGTGGGTTTTGTGCAAAACCAACTTCAAATGATTTTTTTTTATTTTTCCAGTGTCTACACCGAATCTCCAGAGACATTAAAAGATTCTCCGTTGCATTATATCTATAGTCCACTGTTCATCTGTATGTTGGCAGTGAGATACTATACTGTACTACTTCTTCTAAGGGGTTTATTTCAGTAAACTTTGCTCTGATAATTACCATTTAAATTTTAAAATTATCGATTTTTTTCTTACTTATACAACTTAATGACAATGGTTTTATTCTTAATTTTTTTTCTTATTTGACAGTGACATCAGTAAGTGATACTGATAAAAGGAAGAATGTGACAATAGTGACATGGATGTTCACCTTAACCTTTTTATTCTTTATGTATTTGACTTAGTTAGGTATAACTGCCAGATAAGTATTTTACCTGTGATGTACTACCAATGTATACATAAGGTGTAATTTAATAAGTTTTTATCTGCTTGCTCTTGACATATCCTAATATTTGCACATGAGAATCCTTCATTATTGATGTAATAAATTGTTTTTAAAACAATTTGATACATACTGTGCATAACATTTTAATGTTTTTTAAACTGGTGGATGCATTGGCAATAGCCTTAAAAAAACATGTAGTGAATGTTTCTTCACTCTCAAATGTTCACATTGTAGTAATTACTAAAGAAGAAGAAGAAGAAGAAGAAGAAGAAGAAGAAGAAGGTGTGTTCATGTCACCCTACATCTACCTAGTTGACAAATGATAGCCACAATCATGAAACAGTTAGATTGTAATAAGAAGCTGTTGGTATGTTTCTATTGTTTTTGCATGTGACAGTTAAATGGCTAGACACTGCAAGTCTTCAAGGTGGGATGGCAGACACAGCATTAAAAGTTTAGAATCTGTAAGCCCTATGTACTTAATCCTAAAGTCATTGTCTTCCTCCCAGGCTTGGGATACAGTAGTTGTGTGTGCCAGTGAGTAAAAGCAAGTGCTGAAGTGAAACTGCACAGTAGAAAGAGTTCGAAAGGCTAAAAGAGTCAGTTTGTCCTCATGATGGTCTACCACACATGAACTTCAGAGTAAAATCAATGTTCCCTGTGGTGTATTGTTGGAGATAAGATGTACATGGTGACAGAACAAAGATAATTACAGATGACATGCTTCATATTCTTCTGTAGAAAGTTCAAATTTTGTTTAACTGTGTTTGATTCCAGCACAAACTCAACTGAACAGCCCCTGACACAATGTGAAGTCAATTAAATTTCTAGTTGCAGACATTCAGAGCAAACAGAAAATTTAATCAATATTTATATTCATATCAGAATTGAAGGGGATGGCAGCTGACAATCAGGTTGGTATCCCACCACTGTCCAGGAGACCTCCAGAAGTCTCCAATCGTTGCTGGGGCTCAGTTTGAAGTGGGACTTCTTACTGGAAATGGTTCTATCCCTGTCAGTGAGCTTCCAGACTGAAGACTTGTCTGGAAACACCCCAGAGAGTGGTGGAATACCAACCTTATTGTTGATCACCATACAGGACAAACAGGAGTGATAGTCTAGGGTGCCATTTCCTTTCATATCAGGACCCCTCTGATTGTCATTCAGGGCATCCTTACAACACAGTGGTACAGCAATGATACTCAACACCATTATGTTGCTCTCCATTGCAAGCTGTCCTGCATTTTCATTTCAGCAAGACAATGCTTGTCTGCACATGTTGAGTTTCTATTGCTAGTCTTAATTCTTGCCAAACCCTGCCTTGGCCAGCAAGGTCTCTGAATCTCTCCCCAGGTGAGAATATTTGCAGCATTACGGGCAGGGTAATTGAACTATCTTAGGAGTTTGACAATTTAGCATGCCATCTGGGCAGAATTTGGCATGATATCTGTCAGAAAGACATAAACAACTCTGTCCATCAATACAAAGCCAAATAACTGCTAGCGTAAGGGCGAAATGTGGACCAATGTACAGTTGGCTTGCTAAATTTGTGAAGATTTTTCTCTTGAATAAATTATCCAATTTTTCTGAAATTGTAGTAAGTTGTTTGGTTGTACGTGTACATCACATCCACCAATTTAAGTCCCATTTGGGTAATTCCTTAAAGTCTCTTTTTCTCTAAGTGTATTTTCCTTGTGATATTGTTCAGTGAAACTAAAATTTCAGAAATACAGTTCAAAATAGAACTAAGAAAGAGTAGAGGAATACAGGTGTTTCAGACTACATTCGTTGCCGACTGATATGTATTTTTTTCTAAATATCAAAGTTAAGCAATCCTTATAGCCTGTGGACAGAAATTTGCAGAGCACAGGCAGCAAAAAAGACACTACAAACAACTGCACTACAGAGTTAAAAATTGTCATTGTATTGTTGACTGGGAGAGTCCATGGTGCAGCTCAGTCACCTAATCATAAATAGGGTCTTCCTTACGCCCATAATGGGCACTTCTGTGGTGGTGGTGGTGGTGGTGGTGGTGGTGGTGGTGGTGGTGGTGGTGGTGGTGGTGGTGGTGGTGAATGTGTGTGCAACTCGAAAGTAAATCTCACGTAAGACCATAAGACAAAATAGTTTTTGTAAACAGGCATACAGGCAATCATTTCCTGTAACTTTCACTAGTAGTTTTATTTATATCAGATATCAATAAGATACAGTGCCATACATTTTTCATTCAAGTAGCTCCTCAGCTGACATCACGAGGTTGACTAGAACTTGTTCCAGTACTATCACGAAAAAAAATGTCTGGCAATACCAGGAATTGAAGCCTAGTCCTCCCCATGGAAGTCAGCCACTGTAACCACTCAGCTATGCTGGGAGACATATTGCAAAGAAAAGAACAGTGTTGCCTGTCAGTTTCCCCATTTCTAAGAGTGGTTATTGTTTTATTATTTGCCCCTAATATTTAAGTAAGGAGATACACTGAAGGTTCTCAACAATTCAAAAATCACTGCAATGAGAAACAAAAACGAATTTAACAAACTGGTATAGTTATACCAAAAGACGCAAAATTGTCTTGATGTTCAGTCTCAAAGTTAAAGTTTGGCTTGTGCTAAGCTGAGTTACGAAGTGCTCTATGCATTGAACCAGGGACACTTCAATCATTGTAAGCATATTTCAACAAATAGCAGCTGCTGTGCACTGTGAGAGACCAATGGTCCATTAATAAGTTCAGTTGTACACCACCTCAAAAGTGGCAAGTAGATAAGGACTCGGCAGAAATACTTCACACTTATTATCCACTTACCCATGCCAGTATTGGCTGTTAATAATATACCATTTATATAATTATGCATAAGGTAAACCATCCTAAAAATAAAAAGATCACGCAACTTTGCAATGTAGTTACGTGACTTAAACAGGTAGGCCATATTTGTAGCAGTCCTGCTGCTTTTGTTATTAGGGATATTCATGAAAATTACTGATGAAAACTACAGTAGAAAGTGCTAAATTAACAATGGTACGAAACAGTTGGTTAAATTTACCATGGACAAGTCGGTAAAAATATGTAGTAATAAATATTTTTACTCTAAAATTTCTGAAAGCCTTTACTTCACCATTAAATTTAAATTAATGCAAGGAACATAACTAGTATCGTTCTATATTCATCATGAAACACTTGCGAACAGCCATCTTTGAACAGTATTGACAAATTGTTGATAGGAACTGTGTGAAAAGGAAGCCATATACTTAAATAGATGGTACATTAAAATGACAGGTGATCCTGAAGACACTAAGAATGCACATATTTTTGAATATAAACTTTTGTTTACAGTAAGACTCTATACAAGAAACTCCCACACATAGGTGTGAGACACACATGAGCTTCTTAAATTTTCTTCTATGTTTTTCAGGCTGACCTCCTTTGGTAATATGGATATTACAAACATTTGACTAAGGCCACTTTTGTATTAATTAGCAATGGTGGATCACTCATCTCCTTCATGATCACTTTCTGTGTAAGCATAGTACGTAAGAGACTGAATGCTATGAGGGTGCCAGGACAAATGGTTAAATGTTTGTCTTGCATGAATGTTATTTCTACACTGTAGGCAGCCAGAATTTTTCGAAGTTTCATACTGCACTTTTAAGTGCCTATAACTGGTCAGCAAGTTCTTGTGGAACTAACAGTTCACAAACTGTAATACATGTTATGACTGCTCCAGAGCAAGTGACACCCCATGGTTCTCGCATCTCCTTAGTCGATTCTTGCTTGGCTACCACAGGATCCCAACCTTTGCAGCATCTTTCCCCTTCTGTGCTACATGTCAATCCTCTTGCTATTCTTTCTTGCCCCTGTTGGGGGGGGGAATATGTTCTGCATTTTCAGTAACACACCTGAACACACTCCACTGTTCCACCCCCCCCCCCTCCCCACCATAATCTCCTATCCATCCTCTGAGCATTTGACATTGCTCTTTTTTCTTCCTTCCTGTACATTCCTGAAGGTGGCCAGCGCACGCATCTGCGCTGTAACAGGTGAAATGTTAATGCGTAATTCACAGCCCTGGGTTGACAAGTATTGTTTGCACTTGGCCTTGTACAGGCCAGGCACTGGGGTGGGGGTGAGGGTGGGTGTGATTGCCTCAGTTGCTACCTTCCAAATTGTAAATTGGTCCCTCTGTCAGGTGATTCAGAGGTGTGACCTGAGGTGTGAATAATCACCTAAGGCAAGTGTGCCACCTCTAAGGCCTCTGAGGGCAGTGGCAGTGGCAGTGGCAGTTGAAAGGAGTGCACCATTGGAGATGCTGGCAATCATCTCCCGTCAATGTCCACGAGACATAAATGGAATGAGGCTCCAGATTCAAACATACTCCCAGCTACACCACACTTCCTCATGGTTTCATGTACTGTTCAGTAAATCCCTTTATTATTCAGAAAGGTGTTTATGCAGTTGCTGGCACTGTGAAATCTTGCTCTAGTCTACACAACAGCACTTCGCTTTTGGAGACCACTTCTGATTCTCAAGTACAAAAACTGCTGTTATCTGTTCCATGTACTGGATGATTAACTGGTGTCAAACACCTGTTTGCCCAGTGTGTTCTGTCATAATGTCAACAACACTGTCAAGTTGCTTACGTGATTAGCAAATCGGTCCCTCTGGCCTGTACTGCCTGGCTGCAGTAGGAATAAAACCTTAAATGTTCAGAATTTGCACGCCAAACTTTTTGGGACATAGCATTGCTTTGTCAGAGACAGGCTTTCATTAATATGTGCAAAAGTTGTACAAACACCTCCCCCTCTCCCCCACAGGGGGCTCACCACTCCTTGGCGGGTTCATGCTTTTCTACCACGGGGCCCCAGCCTTTGCAGCATTTCTTCCTTCTGTGTGGCATGTCTACCCTCTTGCTGTTCTTTCTCCCCTCACTTGGGGGACACGTCTGGGATGTTACTGGGAATGTTGTGCATTGTCTGTCAGTGACGTACGAACAGTCTCGCCACTGTTTTTCTCTCCCTTCGCCTTTCTTTGTTTCTCTTCTCCTCTTGTCTCTCTGCTTCGGCATTTAAGGTTCCTCTTTCTCTTCCTCCCTGTGTGCTCCTGAAGGCAGGCCGACACATCTGACATGAAACAGGTGATACGGTAACAGGTAATTCCCAGGTCGACAGGAAGGGTTTGCACACAACCCCTGGTAGAGGCCAGGCCCAGGAAGAGTGATTGCCTGAGCTGTAACCTTCCAAAATTGCTGATTGTTCCTTCCTTCAGGTGTTCAGGATGTGTGACCTGAGGTGTGAACAATTAACTAAGGTGGGTGTGCCCCCTTGTGAAGGGTATGCTGGAAATCGTTGGTGATTTTCTCACAATGAGTCGATCATCTCCCAATCAACGTCTATGAAAGGTAAACGTAATGAGGCTAACAATTCAAAGACCTTTCCTGCTGCCCCACAGTTCCTCATCTTGTGTACTGAAGATGGCCAGTCCTTCACCATGGTAAATCGGTTCATTATTCAGAAAGGTGTTCATGCAATTGCCAGCCCAGTGAAATGCTGCTCTCATTTATGGAGTGGCACTTCGTTTTTTGTGACTACTTCTGATTCTCAAACACATCTGCTTGCTGCCTCACTTCTCCACTGCTACCCTGTTCATGTCGAGACCCATAGAACTTTGAATTCTTCCTGTGGTGTCATATACACTAGCTGCTCGACCGTGTGACAGAGACCGAAATCCAGTCTTCTTATCTGATCAGGGTGTTATTGCCATCCATTGGGTAATGGAAAAGGTAGATTCCTCTTTTGTGCACACCCTCACCCCTTTTTCTCACCTTTGATAGTGGTGCTTTTGTCAAAGATCAAAGCAGGCTATGAAATTATCACAGTCCAGCCATATATTCCGAACCTAATGGTCTGCTGCCAGTGTCATCGTTTCAACCACACTAGAATGTCTTGTTGACACCCAGCCAAATGTCTAACTTGTGGTAGGGATGCACATGATGCCAATTGTCTGCCTCCTCCTACTGCTGTATCAACTGCAATAGTAGCCACGGTGCTTCCTCTTGGGATTGTGCCTTGTATCTTGATGAGGATTCTGTCCAAGAGATCCCGGTAAAGGAAAAAGTGCCATACCCAGTCGCTCACAAGTTACTGGGTAGTCTCAAACCTTTAATTCTCCTGTGTGGCACCTATAGTTCTGTTCTCTTTACCCCTCGCTCCATGGAGGACATAACCATGCAGACATGCGACCTGAAATTCAGCTCTGAGTTTGTAAAATCGCCCAGTGTCAATGTAGCATTGCCATCCCCTGTCCAGCTGTACAACAAACCGTCAAACTATCGCCTCAAGGGGTGAGGCAACCAGCTACACAATCGGCAGGCCGGAAAGGACAGGAGTAGTACACCAGTTAAGACTTCCTCCGTCCCTGCAGCCAGACATCAGTCTTACTCTAACCGGAAAGGCTTGAAGTCCACCAAAAGCAAACGGTTATCTCCTTCACCAACTTGAAGATCCTCTTCGATGGTGTTGCCACGTGATACCTTAGCATGGCTGGCCTCTGTGTCGCCAATGCGCACCACCAACTGCTTTTCAATTTTGGACTCCACAGACCAACAGCACAATCAGGCCGATGCTAATGTGGATCCCATGGAGCAGGATCCTCCTGCTTCTGTGCCCTGTAGCAGCAACTCTTCACAGGCTGTCACTCGGCAGCCACTGAGGTGAGATCCATACGTCTCTTCATCATGACTCTCCTCCAATGGAATGTTCGTGGCCTTTGGTTCCACAAAGAGGCTTTACGGCTGCACCCTCAGGACCGCTTTGAGTTTTCACATTTCTTCTCTGTTCATTTTGACCCTGGCCTGAAGTCGACATTCCATCTCATGTGGGCATCATGCTGCTCATATGGGATGGCATTCATGGTCAACCCATCTCCGACTACCTATCTGCAAGCTGTTGCAGTTCACCTTTTCCTTCCCCACCTGAATTTGTCCCTCTGTCCCCACTCCCTCTGTCCCCAGTTTTTGCTACTCAGTGACTACAATGCTCATCATTCCCTTTGGGGTTCTCCCAGAACCTGTCAGAGAGCTGCCCTCTTGGCTGACCTTCTTAACCAACTTAACCTCTTCTGCCTTAACACTGGGGCACCCACTTTCCTTTCAGACTTCTCACACGCATATTCCCATTTGGACCTATCCATCTGCACAGCCCAGCTTGCCCATCGTCTTGAGTGGTCCTTTCTTTTTTTCGCCTACTCGAGCGACAGTTTCCCATTTGCTATCTCCTACCCCACCTGTGTACACACCCAAATGGCAGCTAACTAAGGCTGAATGGTGGCTTTACTCCTCTCTGGCGACCTTCAAAGAACAAGATTCCCCACTTCTAATGACAAAGTGGAATATCTCACAAATGTTATCCTTATGGCTGCAGAATGTTCCATTCCTCACACTTCCTCTTCACCATGCCGTGTCCCAGTCCCTTGGCGGACTGAGGTGTCCGTGATGCAATTTGCACATGGAGACGTGCTCTCCACGTTTTTAACAATCATCTTAAGATGGCGAACTGTATTCATTAAAAACAGATATGTGCAGTGTCGTCGCGTTCTTCAGGATAGCAAAAAGCTAGCTGGATTTAAACAGTTCCACCCCTTCCTCTGTCGTGAGGGCCAACTTCAGACAGCTCTTTGGGATAGATCCAATCGCCAATTTTCAGCCTAACAGTAGAGGATGATGATACCATGAACCCTATTGCTATCTCCAACATCTTGGGCCGAAATTTTGTGGAGGTTATGAGCTCTTCCCACAATCGCCCTGCCTTCATCCATCAGAAACAAGTGGAGGCGGCTCAGGCGATACCCTTCTCAGAATCAGGAGTGCTGCAATGCAAGTGAGCTAGGTCTTGCTCTCAGTTCATCCCGATACTTCACCCCAGAGCTGGAAAATGTCCACTTTCAGAAGTTGCAGCACGTTTCTTTTGTGGGCAAGCACTTAATGCTTAACATGTACAAATGCATCTGGGCAGAGAGCACATTTCCTGGATTTTGGCGTGAAGCCACTTTCATACCCACACCTAAACCTGGTAAGGACAAAAACTATTCTCCTAGCTACCACCTCATCTCTTACCAATGGATTTCTGCGGAAATTAGACTGTGGCCTAAAACACCTGTTGGGGGACTGGTATCTTCCATACTCTGTACATATGGGGCTTTCGTGGCCACCTGCCTAGTTTCCTTCATTAATTTTTAAAAGACAGAGTATTCAAGGTGCGTGTGGTTCTGCATTGTCATACACCTTTAACCAGGAAAAAGTTGTGCCTCATGGTCTCATCCTGAGTGTTCGTTCTGTTTGCTATCGCCATTAAGACTATAATGGCCTGTCTCCCACTGGGCATCTCTGGCTCCTTTTGTGTTGGATTTTGCTATCTATTGCAGTTCTCCACGGACCTGTGTCACTGAGAGGTGTCTTCAGCGGTTCCTGGAGCATCGACAATGGCTTTCATTTTTCCACTGATTAAACTCTGAATGTCTGGCGGTGCAAATGGTTTCTTCCACAATCTTTACATCTTGGGCCTCTTGCCCTTCCGTTTGTTGAATCTCTGAAATTCTTGGGTCCCCCCACATATCTTAAGTTTCAGCCCAATTTTTGTGGTTCCTCAAAGTCCTATGTTTCCTCAGTGGTACTTCCTGGGTTGCCGATCGAACCACCCCCTCCGTTTGTACCGGTCCCTTGTCCATTTGAAACTCGACTATGGGTGCTTTGTTTAGGTGTATGCACATCCACCCCTCTTATGCAGTCTCAACACTATTCACTATCGTGGCATCCATTTGACCATTGGCACCTTTTACGCTAGGCCCCATTGAGTCTGTATGCTGAAGCTGCTGAACTACCACTGTGACTTTCTTCTCAGGAAGTACACATCCCATTTGTGAGCCATGAATGGCCACCCATCCTATACCTCCTCCTTTGATGATACCTTCGATAACCAATGTGGGGTGTGTCCCTCTTCTGTTTCCTCCTGGAGTCCACTTTAGGCACTTGTTATGGCGGCTTAACACTACCTGTACCTTTCCTGGAGCATGTGAACCCTTCACCACATTGGCATCGTGAAGCAGCCCACATTAACCTTGGCCTTTATTTGCTTCCTAAGGACACTACTCCAGCCCCACTCTTTCGCCATAAGTTTCACGACCTTCGCATGGAACTTTGCAATAGTACCTTCGTATATGCTGTTGGCTTGAGGACTGACCTTGGGGTCAGGTGTGCATTCGTTATTGGCACCTGTGCCTCTCGATATCAGCTTCCAGCACACTGCTCAGCTCTTTGCCCTGTATCAGGCCATGGAGTGTATCTGGCGACACAGACTTTACAATTGTCCTCCGCTCAGTCAGCGACCTGCAGTCTATGTGCACTGTACACCGCCCAACCATTACTGCAGTGGGTACAGGAAAACTGTCACTTGCTCACTCATGGTGTCACGTTTCTGTGGGTTACTGGTCATGTTCGTCTGCAGGAAACGAGGCTGCTGACGCTGCTGCCAAGGCTGCAGTCCTCATACCTCAGCCCCCTACTTCCTACAATCCCTCCGATGATCTTTGTGTTGCCATCTGTTAGGAGGCTTAAGCCTCCTCCAGCTGTTTGCATGACATCCTCTTGGCCCTCCCGTCAGGAGGGGGTCATTTTAACTAGGCTGCGTGTTGGGCACTGCCTTTTTAGCCATCGTCATTTGATAAGTGCCGCCACTTCATGACAGAAATGTCCATTTTTTACCGTTTACGTTCCTGCTTGGGTTTGCCGTCTGAGTTACCGGACAATTAGCAAATGACGCGTGGGCTGTCGACCATGTTTTAGTTTTTATCTGCCAAAGCAGTATGGCATTGACCATTTAATTTTGAGTTTTGACCTTCCATTTCTGTATGGTGTCTGGTTTTTTTTTTTTTTTCCCCCCCCAGGTTCCTGTTTTAGCTGTCTTCTATTATGTCAATTGGGACTGACATATAGTCGTTTAACTCCTCTGTCTGTGTTCTACAGTTTTGACTTTCTGCGTGTATGACCCCAGTTGTTTTTCTGTGCACTAAAGTAAAACAAAGCCCATTGAACTGTGAATTCTTCTCGGGATGTTGTTAACACTAGGCTGCTCAATGTTCTGACAGAGGCAGAAATCCAAATGTACCTCTCTGCTCAGGTTGTCTTTGCTGTGTATTGGGTGATGAAAAAGGCAGATGCATCCTTAGTGCCCATATGTACTCTTATTCTCATCTTTGATAGTGGTGCTTCCATTGAAGATCAAAGCAGGGTACGAAGTTATCACAGTCTGACCATACATTCCAAACCTAATATGCTGCTACCAGTGTTGTCTCAACCACACTCAAAGGTGTCTTCGACAGCAGGCCAGATGTGTAGCCTGTGGTAGGGATGTGCACGGGAAAGATTGTCCATCTGCTTCTCCCCACTATATCAACTGCAATGACGACCATGCCACCGTGCCCCTCTGTTTATCTCAATGAGTGGTCTGTCCAGGAGCTCAGAGTGAAGGAAAATATGTAGTACCAGTTTGCTCGCAAGTAATTGGCTAGTAGCAAACCCTGCGTTCTGCTATCTGGCCCTTGCAGTGCTGTTCTTGCTACATCCCGCTCCATGAAGAACATGGACGCGCAGACATTAGACCTCAAATTTGGCACCATGGTTTGAAATGGCCCAGTGTCACAATAGCCTTTCCATCTCCTCGTCCTCCAGCTGTGCAATGAGCCACCAAACTTTCATCTTACAGGGCCAAGTTACCTGTTACCCAATCAGTAGGCCAGAAAGGACAGAAGGAATACTCCCACAAAGATTTTTTTTTTATGTACCTCCAGCCTACCAACACAAGAGTCTTCCTCTGCAAACTGGAAAGGCTCCAAGAAATCAAACGAAGACAGTCTTCTCCTTCAGTAACTCACCGATAATCTTCAACAGTGTCAGTATGTGATATTTCTCACCTGGCCAACCTCTGTCTACGGTGTGTGTCACCAACCGTTTTTCTGCCTTGGACTTCACAGCCCAACAGGAGGAGAATGCCAACGCCTTTTTAGGTCTCATGGAGCAAGATCCTCCAGCCTCTGCACCCTGTAGCAGGATCTTTGATGGCTGGCACTCTGTAGCCATCGAGGTGACAGCACTTCATTTTTTCCCTCCTCCCTTTGCTTGGTGTGACTCTCCTCTCATGGAACATTTGTGGTCTTAGATCCAACAAGGAGGAATTAAGACTGGTCTTGAAATTGCATCGTCCACTTGTTCTGACTCCAGGAGACAAAACTGCTTTCTCACAAATGCTTTGAACTCTATTTGTTCCCGGTCCACTTCTGAATTTCTTCCATCTCATTGGGGAGTCATGCTGTTAATCCAAGATGACATAGTCAACCCATCTCCCTGACTACCTGGCTTCAAACTACTGCAGTCCTCATTTTCCTACCTCACTTTACCTTTCCCCTTTGTACTGTTTACATCCCTCTGTCATTTGATGTCACTAGGACAGATTTTCTCCAGATTACTGGGCAGCTCCTTCACCTTGTTATGCTGCTCGGTGACCTTAATGCCCACCAACCCCTTTGGGGTTCTCTCAGAGAGGTGCCCTCTGGGCTGACCTTCTCAATTATCTGCCTTAACACAGGAGTACCCACATTCAAACTTCTTTCCTATACCCATTTCTCCTTCTGCACTGCCCAACTTGCCATCTTGAGTGACACATTCTCTCTTACATGTACTCATATCCCATGTACTGTCCGTTTGGTGACCCCCTACCCCACCTATGCACGCATTCAAATGGCAGCTTTCAAAGGCCAACTTAAGGCTCTACTCCTCCCTGGTGACCTCCGAAAAACATTTCCCAAGTTGTGATGACCAGGTAGATTATCTTACATACTTTATCCTTACCTACACAGAACGTTCCATTCCTTGCAGTTCCTCTTTACTGCATTGTGTCCTGGTCCCTTTGTGGAGTGAGGCATGCCACAAAGTGATCCACGCACAGGTGTGCGCTCTGCCTTTTTAACCGTCATCATATGATGGTAAGCTGCTTTAGTTATAATCAGTTGCATGCACAGTGTTGTCACATTCTTCGGGATATCAGAGAAACTAGCTGGATTTTCTTTACTATTTGCTTTATTAGTTTCACTCCCTCTTCTGTTGTGTGTGCCAACCTCTGATGGCTCTCTGGGACCAAGGTCCCTCCATTCACCAATTTTTGGCCTGACTGTAGCAGATGATGCCATAGTGGACATTACTGCTATCTCCATCACCTTATTCCTCTATTTTGCAGAGATTTGAAGCTTTGCCCACTATCACCCTGCCTTCCTCCATCGGAAATGAGTGGAAGACGCTAGGGCAATGTCTCTCTCTTCCCAGAATAGTGAGTCCTACAGTGCTGTCTTTACTATGAGAGAGCTGGATCATGCTCACACATCATCCTGTTCCTCCACCCCAGGGCCAGACGCTGATAACATTCAGAGGTTGTAGAACATTCTCTTGCAAGCAAGCGCTTCCTTCTTCATAGGTACAATATGTGGGCAGACAACACATTTCCCAGACGCTGGTGTGGAGCCGGTACCCATGTCTAAGCCCAGTAAGGACAAGCAAGCCCATTTCTCTCACCAGTTTTGTTTGCAAGGTGATGGAATGCATGATTTATGCTGGGCTGGTATGGTGGCTAGAATCTTACAATTTACTAACCACTGCACAGTGTGTGCATTTAGAGTGCACCGATCTGCAGTTCACCAAACTTGTCGCTTGGTCAATCCGTGTCATAGATGGTTTTTTTATGGAAATATCGGACTGTGGCTGTGTTTTTCGATTTGGAGAAACCTTATGACACCTGCTGGAGGACTGGTATCCTCCGTACTCTGTACACTTGGGGCTTCTGTTTATGTATGCACTGTTTCCTCCTTCAGGAATTCTACCAAGACAGGGTTTTCAAGGTACCTGTGCGTTCTGCCTTGTTGGACACTTCTATCCAGGAAAACTGTGTGCCTCAAAGTTGTCCTGAGTGTCGTAGTCCTTGCTATCGCCATTAACCCTGTAATGGTCTGTCTCCTGCTGGACATCTCCAGCTCCCTTTTCATTGACTATATTTCCGTACATTGCAATGCTCCATGGACTTGCCTTCCTGGGTGGCATCTTCAGTGATGTGTCTATAGTCTTCACTCGTGGACCATTGACAATGGCTTTAGTTTTTCCACTGACGAAACCGTTTGTATGAATTTCTGGTGGCATGATTGGCTTCTTCCACTGTTGACATATCTTGGTCATGCTGCTTTTCCATTAGTTGAAACTACGAAATTCCTGAGGCTCGTGCTCGGTAGGAAACCACCTTGGTCCTGCGTGGCCACCCAAAAAAAAATTGTTCAAATGGCTCTGAGCACTATGGACTCAACATCTGAGGTCATCAGTACCCTAGAACTCAGAACCACTTAAACCTAACTAACCTAAGGACATCACACACATCCATGCCCGAGGCAGGATTCGAACCTGCAACCGTAACAGTCATGCAGTTCGACTGAAGTGCCTAGAACCGCTTGGACACACAAGCCAGTGTGGCCACCCATCATATGTTGCCTCCTTTGATGACTCCTTCCATTGCCAGTATGGATCATGTCCCTCTTTATCTCCTGGAGTTTGCTTTCAGCTCTTGTTTCGGCAGCTTAACTTCACGCTACCTACCACTGTCCCAATGCGTGTGAACCCTTCACCAGCTTAGTTTTGTATGGCAGCCCATATTTATCTTGGCCTTCATTCACTTCCTTAGGACACTACTCCAGCCTCCCTTTATCACTTCGTTTCACGACCTTCACATGTGGACCTTTGTGTACACTGATGGCTCTCAGACTGACCGTTGTAGTGTGTCTTCATCATTGGTCCCAATGTTTTTCGGTATCGGCTTGCAGAACAGTGTTCAGTATTTACAGCAGAGCTCTTTGCCCTGTATCAAGCCACACAGTACATGCAGCGACATAAGCTTTCAAATTGTCATATGCTCACTCTGTGCCCTTGAAAGCCTGTGTGTGCTAGACACTGTCCATCCCTTAGTGCAACAAGTCCAGGAAGGCTGTCACTTGCTCAACCTTGATGGAGCCACTGTGAAGTTTCTGGGTCCCCGGCCACATCGGTCTGATGGGAAATGGGTCTGCAGATGCTGCTTTCAAGGCTGCAAGTCCTCGTACCTCGGTCAGCTAGTACTTCCACTTCCTCTGTTGTTCTGTGTTGCCGTCTGACAGCAGTTAGGTGTCACTTTGGCGTCACCACTGGTCTCGCCTTCATGGGAACTAGCCCCAGTGAATTAAACCTCTCCCAGCGTTTCAGCGTTAAAAGAACTGTAACTTCTCTCTTCCATTAAACGAGCTAATGTGATGCCAACTGAAGAGAAGTCATGGTTGCAACTCACAGGTTACAGGCAGATTGAAAAGAATAACATAGTGTAACACATAGGGTATGGTTGGCTATAGTGGCCATGGCGGGTAAAATAGCCACTTGCTTTTATTCCCTTAGAGAGTGCTACAGTGTAGTGGAGAACACTGAAAACTATTCAAAGAGACTTTTTTTGGTGTTGTCAGCGAGTCTTGTGGTGATAGACAGGTGCACTCATCTGCAGTGACATATTTTGTGTTTTCTGTACGTCTTATGGAAAGTGACCATTTCAATTGCGTATATTTACAATGTATGTACTGAGACATTTAATTGCTATAATGCTGGTAAAACCTTGGAAAATACATATTTATGTATTCGGTAGTTACGTATTATTTTCAGACAACAGCAGCGTAATTTCGTCCGTTCGAGCGAAGTTGCCAGTCGTGTGGCAGGGCAAAGCGGCCAAGTGGCCACTTGGCCCGAACATACTCTCAATAACTTGATTAGGATATCTATTTTAAAACAGCCGATTGATAATAAGAAAATAGTCTGTCTGAAAACACGTAGGTGTATTAATCGATTAATATATAACCAATTTTTGAAACATATATTCGATTATTACAGGAATGTGCTAAAATGCCATCAAATTATTTGAGAAAATCACTGCAACAACTGTGGGATTACCAGGCTATGCAGCAGGCACTGGAACCTGTAAGAAAAGAAAAGTTGCCCTTTGCAGCAGCAGCCAAACAGTTCAGTGTTCCAAGAAACACACCTAAACGAATATCCCAGAAGAAAAACTGTGTAACTATTTAAAATAAGATTCTTGGAAACTTTGTTTTAAACGAAAAGCAAGAACAACTTGTTAGTCATATCTTTGACGTGGAACGAAGATATTATGGCATACCAGTAACTGATATGACACTTGGCATTCCAACTTTCTGAGCAGAATAATCTACCACACCCACTTAATAAATAAAAAAAGATGGCAGGCAAGGACTGGGTGGCACAGTTTCGGAAAAGAAATCCAAACATAAGCCTTACGAAACTAGAATCCACTTCAATGAGCAGGGCTCAGGGCTTTAATGAAGCTAATGTGCAAAGATTTTTCAGCGTTCTCCAGGAAGTGCAAGAAAAATCTTTCTACCCTGCTCATAGAATCTACAATGCTGACTAAACGGGTCTAATGACAGTTCAGTCTAGAAATTTCAAAGTTTTCTCTTGTAAAGGCAGACGCCAAGTTGGTGCTATTATGTCAGCAGAAAAAGGTCTGCTTTCAACAATAGACATATGCATGTCTGCAGGGGGACATTTATTCCACCCTTTGTGATATTTCCCAGACAAAGAATGAAAGTTGAACTTACAGATGGTGCTCCTCCAGGAACTGCATTTGCCTGCCATCACAGTGGGTGGATGCAGATGGATATTTTCATGAAATGGTTCGATTATTTCTTGAATTACACAAAACCTATGGCAGATGATCCAGTCCTACTTATTCTGGATGGACACACTAACCACACAAACAATATATACTTCATAGAAAAAGCCAGAGAAAATCATACAACCATAGTGCGTTCGCCACCACATTGTAGCCATGAACTACAACCTCTAGATGTACCATTTGTGGCACCTTTCAAAACATTCAATGCCAGAGCTTGTGAAAAGTTTCTCCAAAACTACCCAGGAAGGGTAATAACACAATTACAAATCAGTAAGCTTCTTGGAGAGGCATTTCTGCTGGCATCAGCACTGTCTACAGCGATAAGTGGATTTCGTAAATGCAGGATTGTCCCTTTAGACCGTCTATATTTTCAGATGCAGGTTTCATTGCTGCAGAGGTGTGCATATTGGGCATAGGCATAATCTGTGGAGAAAACTTAAATGAAAAATGAAAATAGGAGGGACACAGTAAATGAGACAAACAAAGGAATTGAAGGTGTTAAAGACATAGTTAATAGGCCTATGCAAATTGAAGATGAATTTGATGTTGTAGCAGCAAATATCGAAGAAGCAGTTCATAGTCCTACTAATGAAAATGAAGCTGTGCAGGAAGGAGAAGTGAGTGGCAATAACAATGAGGGCACTTTCATGGCTGACGAAAATGAGAAGGTAACACAGTCAACATATTTTGCAGTAAGCCCAAAAGATATTATATGCCTACCTTTACCAGAATTAAAATTAGACCAGCACCAACAACAAAGAAAGAAAGGGCAAAGAAGGGGTCAGGTAACGATAATAATCTCTAGCCAAGCTGTTAGAAGATAAGGCGAAGAAGAAAAAGCAGATCAAGAAAAGAACAAACCCTGTAGAAAAAGAAGAAATGACTAACACGTCTAAACCAGCTGTGGAAATAAAAAGGCTTAATAACAAAGCAAAAGTGCAAATAGGAAATCTAGGAGTAAAGTGCAAAAAAGCAGCTTCTTCGAGAATACAGTGAAGAAGAATGCAGTGAAGAAGAATACGGCGAGGAAGTTAAGGAGACTGAATGTTTCTTATTGTAATGAGGCTCTCTCTAAATCTGAAGACAATGACGGTTGGATTAGATGCTCTGATTGCAAGCTGTGGGCTCATGAAGAAGGTGGTGGTGGTGGTGGCGACGACGACGTGTTCATGTGTGAATATTGTAGAGATAAGTGACTTATGACCCTAATTTGAATTTGATCTCGTGACAAATGATGCACTGTAACTTTGAAAGTAAAACTATTAAATTTCTGTATAATTAGGTAAATTGGTAATAAGTTCAAATACTTTTTCTCATATGTAAATAAATTTCATTCTGTAAATGTAGAGGCTACGTTCTTCATTTTGCAATTCCTTTCTATTCAGTTTCCTACACTTGTTTGAGTCTCCTTTCCCCCCCCCCCCCCCCCCCCCACCTGTGGCCACTCTGCCCTACCTACTGCAGAAAGTGGCCATTTTGCAAACATTAAAGCCCATTTTCTACGACAGAACAAGGTATTCAGTAATAATAAAACTATTTTATGGTTCTAGAATGTACATAGTTTAATAAGGTAGATTCTACATGCTTATATGTCAAATATGGTAAATGAAACAAAACGTTTTTCTTACCTAGCTTTCCCCTATATGGCAATCTGCCCTTGCAATATTGTGCCTCCCTCCAGCATTTCTTCCTGGTGGGCACTCAATTAAGAACAAAAATTTCGAAATATCACATATTGATGTACAGATTTAAAAATGATGACTTATAACAGTCTGGTTACATAGCGTAATGGCGAAGATACTGAACTCTCATGCAGCTCAAATCCTGTCATGTACACTCTTAACATAACCTGTAAATACGTTTCCTTACCTGCCAAGGCAAACTCCAGTTTTATCACCACTCCTTGTCCAGGTAAATTTTCCAAATGGGATCCTGACTTCTACCATTTTGAGCATGTACAAACTTAACACTCTGTATGCACGACAGTTAAGAAAGAAATAGGATATGTGGTAAGCATTTTCATACAGCAAAGTAACTAATACAAAATTAACAAAGTAACGAGATAAATTTTAAGCATGTTCTTAAGGAAACTAAAACATTGTCTTAGATACATCCACAACACAACACTACAACACACCATATTCTATTGAAAACGTTCCTTACATGTCCTTTCGTAGACCTGCGTGTTCTCATGTGTTTTGAGCTGTCACGAATCTGATGGTTTTTTTTCCCCCCTTCCTTGCTGTCGCCTTGGCAAACGCACATGCATAGTAAGTTATGACTGTGGACACAAATCTACCCACAAATCTACACGTCTGATCGGTATCTGAACCATGTCAACCAAGATAATCTTCAAAATACGCCACTCGTATCAAAATTTTTATTGCCTGATTGTAATCTCTATCGTCATTTAGTTGACTGCGAATTGCAGCAAATATCATTAGAATGGAATGTATTACAGGATGGGGAAACCAGCATTAGTGTTCATGAAACTGCTTCTTAGTTCTTATTTGCTACCGCCACATCTACCGTTATAAATCGCGAAAATAGAATTCGTAGAGTGCGTGAACTGTAATTGTAAACTGCGTCTAAGAATTGCAGTTACCGAAAGAAGCATTCGCAGAAATCACTGATACTGAAAAGTCACAGTTTAGCTCATCCCTGCTCATAGCGCAGTTGTATTTCCCACGCATTCAGTTTAAATGTGGGACGCACTCTTATCTCGCTAAGAGGTAACGTGCGAGCTGCCATCTACCGACGACGCTCAACAACTATCACGTGCCGTCTGAGGCAGCGCTCATAATGAGTTGATTTCATATAGCAAATAGAAGGAAGAAATGACAGTAACAAACCTCTATAGCTACGACCTTTCCTATTTTGCTAACAAAATAGCTATAAGCTCCCGTGGAACTTAACTGTTTGTGACATGCGTAATACGCACCCAACGACATTTGTAGAAACATAAATATTTTTGGCCAATAAATTTGTTGCGAGCTATTAGGATAAGGCTCAGATTACAGACATCAATTTTTGGAGGACGTGACTGCAGATACGTGATCCATCCCGCAACATTGAATTTAACATAATGTCGCAGAAAGTGGAGAATTGACTCTTCAAAACTATCCGTAAGGGATGCAGGTGAACGTGTCTTTCATCCTGGTGTGCACTGATTAGAAAGTAAATATTTCGCATATTGGTGTATAGATTTAAAACTGATAAGGGCCTACAGTCCGGTTACATAGTGTAATGGCGAAGGTACTGACATCCCATGCAGTTCAAATCTCGTGATATACACTTATTTATTATTAGATCTCTATCAAAATAAGTTTGGTCATTATTTTTATTCAATTAATTGGTTTAAATGTATTTTTTATTCATTTGCCAGTCATATTTGTCATCGTATAAGGTTCAGCATTTGCACTCATATTTCTACCTATTCGCCTTTTTCATTTGGAATCATAGTTCATGTGATTTTGATTATTGGTATTATTAATTTCGATATAATTACTTTCATTTTGTCATTGACTTCTCATCAATGTTATTGCATTCATTATTTCTGTTTCTCATTTTGCCTCAATTTCGTTTTACTTATAGTCCCTGCTTTCGTTTAAATCATCTATGTTAATTTGTAAATAGCGCAATAAGAATGTGTGTTTTGAATGTTTCTATGACGATAGCCATCCAAATAGGTGCAAATCTTTTAACGAAATATACCTTCTTGAATCCATTGCACAGTCATATAAATAGATGATTTCGTCGTCAATAAAATTCTTCTGGGTTTGAGGCCCATTGTCTTCTGCAAAATTCCGACGTTTTGGCGACTGTTAAAAGGTGCTTTCTTCAGGGTGTATTGCTAAATTTACAGATGACAATGCGGCCTCAAACGCAGAAGAATTTTATTGACTGTGACAACGGCCAGGAAAGCCTACATGTACAGATTATTTCATCATTTGCTTTCTGTTTTTAACACACACAGTGGCATCTTCAAATGTTTAAACATAATGATATATACATAAAATTAACTGGATTCACATGCACGAAGATTCAAAGTGCAAAAAACGAAAGGAAGAAAAAATAAGAGCCAATGAAATTAAAACGTTGATTAAAATAATGTGACCAATGAATAGAAAAATTACATTTACACCAATTAACTGAATAAAAATAATGATCACTCATTTCGATGAAGGTTTAAAATAGAAAAATATTAAGTACATCTGCCGAGATTCGAACCAACAACACACTGTACGTGAGGTCGATACCTTCACCATTACATTATGCTACCACTATGTGAAGTGCTTTCATTTTTAAACGTATAGATCATGACGTGAAATTCTGAATCTTTATTTCGTCTATTACTCGCAAATGAGGGTCCACTAGGGTGAATGGTTGCAGGGTGTGATTTCCTTGGACCTTTACCTCCATCACCGCATAGATTGTTTAAAAAAGTCTGTCCCACTGGTGGGAACCTCTCTTTATAGGCAAGGTTGGACAGTGAGGATGGACATGTCAATTTTTTCAGAGGATGAGGCCATGCATGAGTGGTCTGTCCCACAATACTGAATCTAAGCAAGGCTGGAATATGATGAACTGTTTCCCTCCATCTACCTTTCATCCATTTATATCTACATTATTATACGTGTATGTGCTCACTGTATGTTCTGCTCATTTTATTTCTTCCGTTTGGTTATAATTTAGCGACTGCAATTATATGCATTTGCATGTTGCATGTGCATTTAAATATTTATCTCCTTTTCACCGGTTATTGCAGATTTTAACTAATAACTAGTGACGATGCATATTTTCGTTGTATGTTTACAATATTTTAAACGGGAGGTCTATAGCTTGATCTGGTTTTGATGTCTCACAGATTGACCGCGACCTAGAACTGCGTGCAATCGATAACTGAGAGGCCACTGCCTAGCGAAATCATTACAGAAGAGGAACAGGCAGTCAGTCTATGTTCCTGCGGCTGTGCACCCGGTTAATCCCCTCCACTGTCGTACCGTACGCGTCGGCAACAATTAAAATACGCAAGCTTTTAGTCCCACGTCCCTAGTTTGTTTAGCTTTCTCTTTACTTGTACACTATGAAAACAAAACTTTCAAATAGAGCCAGCATGTCAAGAGAAGTCTTCATATCGCAGGAATGAAGAAGAAACAACTTTTGACAACAGCAAGTTGCAGTAGCAGGCACTTGTCCAAAGGTAACCACAAGTCGGTTTAACGTGGATATATGTGAAGCATTCTTTGCAAGCAATATTCCTCTACACAAAATTACAAACACTATCCTCGAAGACTTCCTGCACAAATGTTTCTTAATTAAAAATATACCAGATGAATCAACATTGTGGAAAAATTACATACCGGCTATTTACGTAAATGTTCTGCAAGAAATACTCATTGAGCTCAAGGACAGAGTTATCCGGATTTCGGTTGACGAAATTACAGACACTTCTGGCAGTTACCCTGCAAATGTAATTGCTGGTGCTTTAAAAGAAGAGCCTCCCTCTTCCTATTTAGCGGTCTACAAAGAACTTGGAAAAGTAAATCATTCTACAATTGCCAGATTTGTGAATGAGGATATTAGAAAAATATTACCAGAATGTTCTGCAGATGAAAAGGAGTTCGTGTTTACTTCAGATGCTGCTCCGTATATGATCGAAACAGGAAAAGCCTTCTGAGTATTCTATCCCAATTTGATATGTGATATGCATTGCTCATGGAGTACATCGCCTTGCTGAGGAAGTATGTTCCATGTTTGTGAATGTAAATAAACTGATTTCATCCACAAAGAAAATTTTCTGAACAATTCTTCTCGCATCAATACCTACAAAGGAAAAGCACCAAATGTGCATTTGCCTCCCAAACCAATGGTAACTCGGGGTATGTGGGTCGATTCTGTGTCGTTTTACAATGAACATTAGAGCCCATTAGAGGGGTAGTAAAAGACTTCCATAGTGGCAGTTTGCCAGTGCAAAAGAGCTTCAAATGATTCTGGTGATAGACATTGCTGTGATTAGCACTTATGTTTACTATATACTGGCAAGTATTGAAAGGTTGAAACTCAAGATTTGGCATTGAATGAATCTACTCAGTTAATGAAAAATGACATCCTTATTGCAGGAGGTATTCCCAACAAAACTTACAGTAATGTTTGAAAAACATGTTAAACAATAACCCGGGCTTTGAACCGTTGTGCCAAATTGGGATGAGTCAAAGAAAGCAAAATTTGAGGAACTTACTACAGTAAAACATAAATACAACTGTGATGGAACCAACAAGAGCGACTTGGAAACAGTCAACTACTGATATTATCACTAACACAGATTACTGGTCATCATAAAAATGACACACTGAGGTGCTCACAGATACAAAGAAAAGATTGTTGCACATCATAGCTATCAGCCAAAGCCTTCTTCAGCAAAGAAAACATACACACAAGAAAGCACACCTCATGCGCAAATGATCGTTAACAGCAGCAGCTCTGCCTGAAATGCAACTGTCTCATGAATAGCAATCTGAACTGTGTAGGGGAAGGGGGAAGGATAGCAGTGTACAAGTGAGGTGGAGAGAAGAGCAGTTTCTGGTGAGGGAGGTATGCAGATACTAGATTGCAGCGTGGTGCAGTGTCAGGAGGTGGGGTGGGGGGAAAAGGTGGGAGCAGGAAAGGGAAAAGACAGCTTTCTATTGTGGCTTGTCATAATTAAAATAAGTCTACAAAACACTGTATTAATATGCTGACTGCCAATGTTAATGTTCATGTTCATAACACAGCTGAAGTCAGACTACAATGTCAAGTAAGCACAATACTACATTGTAAGCTCACCAGATGGCACTGCAGTAGTACAAACCAGTAATTGTTTTCATGTTTGCACACAATCTTCAAAGGAGAACATGAAGTGACTGTTACATACAAGATTTTAATTAATTTTGATTGACTGCAGGTTGTCATCTCACTATGTGAAATTTAGCAAACTGGCAAACTGACTCACAATACAGTACGTGCTGAACAGCAGAAGCTGTTTTTCCCAACCTTGTGTGTGCTCTTAGGGTGAAGGTACACAGCTCCAATACATTGAATTACTTCACATATTTACTAAGTGGCAATTGGTCACAAGTTTTGATAAATTTATGTATGCATTTATACAATAATGAGATTTTACACTAACATTACATGTTAGGTTCAGTATACCATGCTATTGTAGAATTCTGTCTCATAAACAGAGTTGTTGATTAAGAAGTTCTGTGGATTACTCTAAAATGAACTGCGTAGTTGGTACCTCATTGCTAGGGGTAGTTTATTACACAGCTGTATGCCAGTACAGGATGAGTCAGAAAGGATTATACAACTATAAAATGATAAAGAAATTGATATAGTTTACAGAATTGGTAGATGTCATTTTGTAGCAAACAGCCTCAACCTCAAGTGTCATGTGTCATTTTGGTTCAATGTGACTATCATTTGTGGCGCACCAAACACCCCACAGATAAGCAATTTCTTCCCACACGCCTTGCAGAAAATTGGGCATAACTTGTGCAACAGCAGCAGAGATTCAGTTTCTCATGTCAGCTAAATTGTTTGGTATGGTACAAACATACACACCATCGTTAATGAATTCCCAGAGAAAGAAATCCTACGGTGTCAAGTTTGGGGAGTGAGGTGGCCAGGCAATTAGCCTTTCACAGCCAACTCACCAACCTGGGAAACGGTTATCGAGGAAACCTCAAACTTCCATGAGGAAATGAGATGGTGCATCATCTTGTGGGTAGTAAACAATCCCAGCTCAGTCATCATTGATTTGTGGAATTAAAAAGTTTTAAAGCAAATCCAAATATACAACACCAGTGACAGTTTTTTCCATGAATAAGAAAGGGCTTTGGATTTGTTAAGGGCATAAAACACATCAACCTAGGGGCTGCCATGAATATGTTCCAGGGTTGCATGTGGATTTTTGCTGCCCCCATGTCCTGTACTTGTGCTACAAAATGACCCATCTACCAATTCTGTAAGTTATATCAATAAATTTCTCCATTGTTCCAAAGTTGTAAAGTGTTTTTTGACTCATCCTGTATATTTGAACTATTCCAGGATACACTTACTCTATTATATTGCGACATTTAAAATCTACTTAATTTCTGTTCTTTGTTTCATAATTGTGAACAGAATTACATCAACATCTAAACTCTACAAATCACTGTGAAGTGCAGAGCAAAGGGTACGTCCCATTGTACCAGTTGGTACGATTTCTTTCCATTTCATTCATGTATGGAGTGTGGGAAGAATGATTGTTTGAATGCCTCTGTGTGTGCAGTAATTGTTCTAATCCTATGCTGATGATCCTTATGTGAGTTATACATTCGGGAGTTGTAGTACGTTCCTAGGGTCATCATTTAAAGTATCCCCTGTTAGTCCCTTTATGGTATGGGTGAGAAAACTGTGTGCAGGGTTTCATATGATCGATGTTTTCGAAATCCATGCTGCCTGGCCCTGGGGGGATTATTCTGTCCAAGATGCCTCACTATGTTTCAGCACTGAAAATATTTTCTAGCATTGTACAACAAATTGATGTCAAGGATATTGGACAGTAGTTTTGTGGATCACTTCTAGTACCCTTCTTGTAGATGGGAGTGACCTATGATTTTTCCCAAGAACTGGGCATGGTTATTATTTTGAGGGATCTATGATAGATTGTAGTGAGAAGAGGGTCTAACTCAGCTGCAAATTCAGTATAGAATCCAACAGGGATTCCATCATGCCCTGGAGATGTGTTCAATTTTAACAATTTCAGCTGTTTCTCAACACCACTGACACTAATACTTATTTCATTCATCTTTTCAGTGGTACAAGGTTAAACTGAGTTGATTCTTCTGGATTTTTGTTTGCGAAGGAACATTTAAAAATTGAGTTAAGCATGTGAGCTTTTACTTTGCTACCTTCAATTTCAGTTATTGTCTCATTTGCTAGGGAATGGACACTACCTTTGGTACCAATAACAGCTTTTTCACACAACTAGAATTTCTTTTGGTTTTGTGAAATATCATTTGTTAGTATTCCACTATGGTAGTCATTTAAGCAACACACATTGCATGTTTCATTCATGATCTCCCTATCTGTAGCCCTTCCCTTTGTTTTACACCATTATGAACCACTGCATTGTGTACATATCTATAAAGAGCATGGTCAACTGTTCTTTTAAACTAGAGCCACAGTTCCTCTAGAAGTTCCTGCCATATGCTAAAAGTTTGAAGTTCCTCACGGAGATATGAAACTACTAATTTTTTATTTTCTTTACTGAACATGTATATCTTTCTGCTTGGTTTAGTTCTCCTTTGTAGTTTGGTAATCATTGTTGCCACAACCACATCATGGTCACTCTTACAGTTTCAGTGTACACATCCTGGAAGAGGTCAGGTATATTTATTGCCATTAGATCCAATTTATTTCCATCACAAGTGGGGTTATTTACTGTGTGCTCCAGGTAGTTATCATAGTAGGCATTCACTAATGTTTCCGCAAGTTAGTGTCTGGCTGCTTTTTCATTGTGAGTAGTTAGGTTGACCAGAATGAGACTCTCTGTGGAATGCCTGCAATTTTACTTAATTTTTTGCCCAATACATTTTCACACCAGAAGAGTTGCCCGATGGGATATTTCCATAACTTAAGTGAGAGTGGAAGAAAGCGCAGTATGAAGTCTGAAGCTGTTGCGTACTGACAGTTGTGGGTCTGGACAAATTTCCAATAATGTTCTAGATCACACCCATTTACCTTTCACTTAGTTTGCAGAGGAAGAAGTATATAGTTTCAGTTTTGCTTTCATTTAGTATCAGTTTACTTCTGCATAGCCACTGTGCAGACATCATTATCATTGTTTTCCTTTTTAGTTCATCTATATTGTGATTCGCTATTAGGAGGAGGATATCATCTGCATACATTAGAGACCTGTGGGGCAAAGAGCTTGGTACATTGTTCCTGTATATTAGGAAAAGAAATGGGCCTGGGACAGAACTTTATGGAAGTACTGTGCAAACAAGTATGGCATTTGAAGTATAATTATTTATCGTGATAACTTGTTTCATGTCTAATAAATTAGATTTGATTAATGTTCATTGTCCTTGATACAGTATTGTCCAGGTGTAGATATTAAGATATGCGATAAAATATCAAATACTCTACTCATTTCAAGAAGAACAAAAGAGACCAAATAATGGCTTTCAAAACATTTCAGAACATCTTTACACAGAGATTACACAGGTCTGACATTAGACAAACTATGCTCGCGGCCATATAGTGATGAAAAGATTACTTTATTGTTCTCTGAGTAGCTCCAAAGTTGCTCTTTCATGCGGTGTTCTTTGATCTTAGATGTTATGGCAATGATTGATATTTGTCTACAACTGTCGGTATTGCTTTCATCTCTCTTCGTATAAATTGGGCCAACTGTGTATTCAAGACATCACAGAATTTTCCAGCTTGAAACACACAGTTCATAAGATAAGTCAAAGGAAGTGCAATAATATCAATTATGTGTTTCACCATGTAATTTGAGGAGCAATATATACTTTCATTACATGTGTTCCCTAATCTGGATAAATTGTGGCTATGCAAAAGTAAACTAATATTAAATAAAAGCAAAACTGAAATTATATACTTCTTCCTGTGCAAACTCAGTAAAAGGTAAATGGGTGTGATCTAGAAGATTATTGGGAATTTGTCCAGACCCACAACTGTCAGTAAGGAACAGCTTCATACTGTGCTTTCTTCCACTCACTTAAGTTATGGAAATACCCTATGGGGGCAACTCTTCTGGAGTGAAAATGTTTTGGGCAAAAACAAAAAAGAAAGTAAAATTACAGGCATTCCACAGAGAGTCTCATTCTGGTCATGTTTCAAAGCACTAAAAATACTGTCAGTACCTTGTATCTATAGTAAATCCTACTTCCACACAGTGAAAAATCAGCCAGAGACTAACTTTCAGAAACATTACTAAATTGCCTTCTGTGAAAACTACCTAGAGCAGACAGTAAGGAACCCCAATTGTGACGGAAATGTATTGGATCTAATGGGAACAAATAGACCTGACCTCTTCCAGCCTCTGTAACGACCCATACCAGTGTTGAGCTGGTGCCTTTGTGCAGCATGATCAGCCCTAGATGAACCGCTATATCAGGAGGGTAAATATGGAGTTGGCTCAGTTGCGTAGGGCGGCCACACTGTCAGACATTGGATTGGTTCCTGTCGAGGCTATTGATAGGGAGGATTTCACAAGGCATGGCCTACATCTCAATAGGAAAGGGAAGGGTAAACTGGCAATGTTGTTAGTGAAACCCATAAGGGGGGGACACTAGCATTCATGGATGTACTTCTTTTTTAGACTAATATCAGTGTCCAATGAAAAGTTCAGGTAGGCAGGTGCTGAAGAGGTCCAAAACTCACAAGATTCTCACAACAGTAAAGTAAATAATAATGTTACCATATTTAACTAAAATATTGGTGTATTAAAGAAAAAAGTAGATTCTCACAAAAGTAAAATAAAAATGTTACCAATTTTCACCAAACTTATTCCGAAGCTGGTGAATAAAGTAGATGACATTGAATCTGATAATGTAATGGATATACTATGCCTGTCTGAGCATCACATCGTGTCTGATATGGAAAAGGTAAATATCAGTGGTTATAAACTAGCTGCACATATGAGTAGAGAGAATAAGGTGAGAGGAGGAGTTGCCGTATATGTCAAAAGTTATCACTGTGAAAAAAGCTTAGATACAATAAAGTTTTGTCTAGAGCAACATACAGAAGCATGTGCCTGTCAACTTAAATTGAAGTAGGGCTCTTTTATAATTGTAACAGTATATAGGTCCCCTTCAGGAAACTTTCATTTATTCGTGGAAAACTTGGATGCCTTGTTGTGTTATTTGTGGGGATTTCAATGTTGGTTCACTGAAAGAGAGTAATAGGAAAAATGACCTGGAAGTCTTGTTTGGTTCTTTCAATTTGACGTCTGTCATTGATTTTCCTACTCGGGTAGTAAAGGACAGCAGCACATTGATAGATAACACTTTTATAGACCAAGATAAGTTTAAAAACATAAATTCTTGTCCTGTTGAGAATGGCCTTTCTGATCATGGGGCTCAGCTAGTTACAGTATATGACATAGCTCCATTCAGTAATTCAAAACTAACCTCCAAAGTTGTGCATGCAATTAATGACTCAACAATTAGAAAATAAGGGAAAATCTTTCCCAGTTATACTGGGATGAGGTGTACAAGGTACCCGACACTAATTTAAAATAACAAAATCAAAACAGTTTGGAATATTATTACAAGGGAGACAGGGCAACCAAGAGTACAGGATGACGGCATTACCATCAAAGCGAATGGAAACTTCACAAACAAGAAGCCGGAAGTGGAAGACTTTTTGAATAATCATTTTTTAAATCTTGTAGAGAAAATAGGATCTGAATGTTCATTAGAAGAAGCAAGGCAGTTAATGCAAGAGGCCTTACCCACACAATTTGATACAATTGAAATTCCACCCACCTCTCTTGAAATTAAGACGATAATAAACTCTCTCAAGAATAAAAGCTCACATGGAATTGATAGCATTTCCAGCAGGATAATAAAAGCTTGTTTCCAAGAGATAAAAAGGATTCTTAGCCAAATCTGTAATAGCTCTCTGAAGCAGGGTATTTTCGCAGATAGACGGAAGTATGCCATTGTCAAACCACTGCATAAAAAAGGGGTATGTCCAATGTCGACAACTACCGCCCAATCTCTCTTCTGGCTGCCTTATCCAAATTTATTGAAAAAGTTATGTATTGTACAGTAGCTTAACACCTTTGTTAAAATAAAGTGTTAACAAAATGTCAGTTTGGTTTCCAGAAAGGTTTTTCAATGGCAAATGCGATATATACTTTCGCTAATGAAATATTTAATGCTTTGAGTGACCCAAAGTCACCTGTTGGGATTTTTTTGTGACCTATCAAATGCTTTTGTTTGTGTAAATCATGGAATACTTCCAGGTAAGCTCAAGTACTTTTGTATAAATGGGACAATGCTCAAATGGTTTAAATCATACCTAACTGGAAGAGTGCAGAAAGTTGAAATAAGCAGTTCACATAATATGCAAAAGACTGGTGATTTCTCAAACTGGGGAACAATTAATAATGGGGTGCTGCAAGGTTTGGTCTTGGGTCCTCTGCTGTTCTTAATATATGTTAATGACTTGCCATTCTATATTCATGGAGATGCAAAGCTGGTACTATTTGCCGGTGATACAAGTATAGCTATCACACCCAACAGACAAGAATTGACTAATGAAACTGTAAACAATGTTTTTCAGAAAATCATTAAGTGGTTCTCTGCAAATGAGCTCTCATTAAACTTTGACAAAACACTGTATATACAGTTGCACACAGTAAATGGAATGACACCATTAATAAATATACACTTCAATCAGAAATCGGTAGCTAAGGTAGAATATTCAAAATTTCTAGGTGTATGCATTAATGAGGGGTTGAACTGGAAAAACATCTGCTGAAACATCTGAGTTCAGCTAATTATGCTATTAGGGTTGTTGCAAACTTTGGTGATAAACATCTCAGTAAATTATCTTACCACACCTATTTTCATGCTCTGCTTTTGTATAGCATAATATTCTGGGGTAACTCATCCTTGAGTAAAAGTGTGTTCACTGCATAAAAATGTGTAATCAGAATAATTGCTGGAGCTCATCCCAGATCATCCTGCAGACACTTATTTAAAGAGCTAGGGATCTTCACTGTAGCCTCACAATATTCACTTATGAAATTTGTTATTAACAGTCAAAAGAATTCAAAATTAATAGCGGTGTACATGGCTACAACACTAGGAGAAAGGATAATCTTCACTATGCAAGGTTAAATCTAACTTTGGCTGCGTAAATTATGCTGCCACAAAAGTCTTTGGTCACTTACCTGATGGCATCAAAAGTCTGACAGATAGCCATATAGCATTTAAAAGGAAATTAAAAGAATTTCTGAATGGCAACTACTCCTACTCATTAGATGAATTTTTGGATATAGTAAGTGGGTAATTTCCCCACCCCCATCCAAAAAAAAAAATTAAGTGTCATGTAATATTTTGTGTAATGTAATATCTTGGATAGACACCTTTTATTAACCTGACATGTTGCACATCATTTCAAAGTGTCGTATTCATGATCTATGGAACAAGTACTAATCCAATCTCTAATCCAGAATGTGTACACTGAATAGGTATTAGTGACCATGATGTGGTTGTGGCAACAATGATTACCAAAGTGTAAAGGAGAACTGAACCATGCAGAATGATATACATGTTCAGTAAAGAAGATAAAAACCTCAATAATTTCATATCTCTGTGGCGAACTTCAAACTTTCAGCATGTGGCAGGAGCTTCTAGAGGAACTGAGGCTCAAGTTTAAAAGAAAAGTTGACCATGCACTAGATAGACATGTACCCAATACAATGGTTCATAATGGGAGTGAGCTCCACGGTAAACATTAACTGTAAAGAAACAGAAATTATTGCATAACACGTGTAAAACAAAGGGAAGGGCTACAGATAGGGAGATCATGAATGAAACATGCAATGTGTGTTGCTTAAATGACTACCATAGTGGAATACTAACAAATGATATTTCACAAAACCAAAAGAAATTCTAGTTGTGTGAAAAAGCTGTTATTGGTACCAAAGGTAGTGTCCATTCCCTAGCAAATGAGACAATAACTGAAATTGAAGGTAGCAAAGTAAAAGCTCACATGCTTAACTCAATTTTTAAATGTTCCTTCGCAAACAAAAATCCAGAAGAATCAACTCAGTTTAACCTTGCACCACTGAAAAGATGAATGAAATAAGTATTAGTGTCAGTGGTGTTGAGAAACAGCTGAAATTGTTAAAATTGAACACATCTCCAGGGCATGATGGAATCCCTGTTGGATTCTATACTGAATTTGCAGCTGAGTTAGACCCTCTTCTCACTACAATCTATCATAGATCCCTCAAAATAATAACCTTGCCCAATTCTTGGAAAAAATCGTAGGTCACTCCCATCTACAAGAAGGGTACTAGAAGTGATCCACAAAACTACTGTCCAATATCCTTGACATCAATTTGTTGTACAATGCTAGAAAATATTTTCAGTGCTGAAACATAGTGAGGCATCTTGGACAGAATAATCCCCCCAGGGCCAGGCAGCATGGATTTCGAAAACATCGATCATATGAAACCCGGCACACAGTTTTCTCACCCATACCATAAAGGGACTAACAGGGGATACTTTAAATGATGACCCTAGGAACGTACTACAACTCCCGAATGTATAACTCACATAAGGATCATCAGCATAGGATTAGAACAATTACTGCACACACAGAGGCATTCAAACAATCATCCTTCCCACACTCCATACATGAATGAAATGGAAAGAAATCGTACCAACTGGTACAATTGGACGTACCCTTTGCTCTGCACTTCACAGTGATTTGTAGAGTTTAGATGTTGCTGTAGTTCTGTTCACAATTATGGAACAAAGGGCAGAAATAATGTAGATTTAAAATGTCGCAATATAATAGAGTAAGTGTATCCTGGAATAGTTCAAATATACAGGATGAGTCAAAAAACACTTTACAACTTTGGAACAATGGAGAAATTTATTGATATAACTTACAGAATTGGTAGATGGGTCATTTTGTAGCACAAGTACAGGACATGGGGGCAGCAAAAATCCACATGCAACCCTGGAACATATTCATGGCAGCCCCTAGGTTGATGTGTTTTATGCCCTTAACAAATCCAAAGCCCTTTCTTATTCATGGAAAAAACTGTCACTGGTGTTGTATATTTGGATTTGCTTTAAAACTTTTTAATTCCACAAATCAATGATGACTGAGCTGGGATTGTTTACTATCCACAAGATGATGCACCATCTCATTTCCTCATGGAAGTTTGAGGTTTCCTCGATAACCGTTTCCCAGGTTGGTGAGTTGGCTGTGAAAGGCTAATTGCATGGCCACCTCACTCCCCAAACTTGACACCGTAGGATTTCTTTCTCTGGGAATTCATTAACGATGGTGTGTATGTTTGTACCATACCAAAAAATTTAGCTGACATGAGAAACTGAATCTCTGCTGCTGTTGCACAAGTTATGCCCAATTTTCTGCAAGGCGTGTGGGAAGAAATTGCTTATCTGTGGGGTGTTTGGTGCGCCACAAATGATAGTCACATTGAACCAAAATGACAAATGACACATGACACATGACACTTGAGGTTGAGGCTGTTTGCTACAAAATGACATCTACCAATTCTGTAAACTATATCAATTTCTTTATCATTTCATAGTTGTATAATCCTTTCTGACTCATCCTGTACTGGCATACAGCTGTGTAATAAACTACCCCTAGCAAGGAGGTACCAACTACGCAGTTCATTTTAGAGTAATCCACAGAACTTCTTAATCAACAACTCTGTTTATGAGACAGAATTCTACAATAGCATGGTATACTGAACCTAACATGTAATGTTAGTGTAAAATCTCATTATTGTATAAATGCATACATAAATTTATCAAAACTTGTGACCAATTGCCACTTAGTAAATATGTGAAGTAATTCAATGTATTGGAGCTGTGTACCTTCACCCTAAGAGCACACACAAGGTTGGGAAAAACAGCTTCTGCTGTTCAGCACGTACTGTATTGTGAGTCAGTTTGCCAGTTTGCTAAATTTCACATAGTGAGATGACAACCTGCAGTCAATCAAAATTAATTAAAATCTTGTATGTAACAGTCACTTCATGTTCTCCTTTGAAGATTGTGTGCAAACATGAAAACAATTACTGGTTTGTACTACTGCAGTGCCATCTGGTGAGCTTACAATGTAGTATTGTGCTTACTTGACATTTGTAGTCTGACTTCAGGTGTGTTAGGAACATTTCTTTTTCCTTTTTCTTTTCCTTAATAATAAAGACATGAGAATAAAAAACAGCCGTAACTGTAGCCAGTGCTTCAAAACATGATTAAATTTTTAAATGCTACATTCTTAATGTAATTGAAATGGTTGACAATACAGTAATTTGTCATGAAACATGGGCTTCTATGAGTATAAGAGTAGCAAAGTAGTGCCCAACAAATGCTGAAAATGTGTGTAATTTATAGGCGTACTATTAAATTGTACCAGAAAATATCTGTCAACTGTATTGCTATCATGTCATATTCCATACCAAGATAACCTGATTAAGAAAGAGCTTGCTTGAATTCTGCTGCACAGTTGTAACGCAACAAAAGACCTTGTATTGAGAAATTAGTGTTCTTTATATGTGATGTACTACAAAGTTACAAAAGAATCAGAAACTTTCCCTATAATTTATTTGAAATCATGGACATTGTCTAATTTAACTTGCACAAAAAATAAACAAAATTTAATTTTTAAGGTTTACAAACTATCCCTGACAATTTACTAATGGATAAATAACATCACAGCGTTTTGTTTCTCTCTCTCTCTCTCTCTCTCTCTCTCTCTCTCTCTCTCTCTCTCTCTCTCTCTCTCTCTCTCTCTCTCTCTGTCTGTGTGTCAAAACACAAAAAAAAAACCAAAGTCATTGTATGCTGCAAATGGTACCGAAGGTCCTGCATACGGAATCGAATTTCGTACTATTGATCTGGTACTGCGACATCAATTTCAATGGCCATTTGTGGTTGTGGTCTTCAGTCCTGAGACTGGTTTCATGCAGCTCTCCATGCTACTCTATCCTGTGCAAGCTTCTTCATCTCCCAGTACCTACTGCAACCTACATCCTTCTGAATCTGCTTAGTGTATTGATCTCTTGGTCTCCCTCTACGATTTTTACCCTCCACGCTGCCCTCCAATGCTAAATTTGTGATCCCTTGATGCCTCAAAACATGTCCTACCAACCGATCCCTTCTTCTAGTCAAGTTGTGCCACAAACTTCTCTTCTCCCCAATCCTATTCAATACCTCCTCATTAGTTACGTGATCTACCCACGTTATCTTCAGCAATCTTCTGTAGCACCACATTTCGAAAGCTTCTATTCTCTTCTTGTCCAAACTGGTTATCGTCCATGTTTCACTTCCATACATGCCTACACTCCACACAAATACTTTCAGAAACGACTTCCTGACACTTAAATCTATACTCGATGTTAACAAATTTCTCTTCTTCAGAAACTATTTCCTTGCCATTGCCAGTCTACATTTTATATCCTCTCTACTTCGACCATCATCAGTTATTTTACTCCCTAAATAGCAAAACTCCTTTACTACTTTAAGTGTCTCATTTCCTAATCAAATCCCCTCAGCATCACCCGATTTAATTTGACTACATTCCGTTATCCTCGTTTTGATTTTGTTGATGTACATCTTATATCCTCCTTTCAAGGCACTATCCATTCCGTTCAACTGTTCTTCCAAGTCCTTTGCTGTCTCTGACAGAATTACAATGTCATCGGCGAACCACAAAGTTTTTACTTCTTCTCCATGAATTGTAATACGTACTCTGAATTTTTCTTTTGTTTCCTGTACTGCTTGCTCAATATACAAATTGAATAACATCGGGGAGAGGCTACAACCCTGTCTCACTCCTTTCCCAACCACTGCTTCCCTTTCATGCCCCTCGACTCTTATAACTGCCATCTGGTTTCTGTACAAATTGTAAATAGCCTTTCGCTCCCTGTATTTTACCCCTGCCACCTTTAGAATTTGAAAGAGAGTATTCCAGTCAACATTGTCAAAAGCTTTCTCTAAGTCTACAAATGCTAGAAATGTAGGTTTGCCTTTCCTTAATCTTTCTTCTAAGATAAGTCGTAAGGTCAGTATTGCCTCACGTGTTCCAGTATTTCTACGGAATCCAAACTGATCTTCCCCGAGGTTGGCTTCTACTAGTTTTTCCATTCGTCTGTAAAGAATTCGTGTTAGTATTTTGGAGCCGTGACTTATTAAACTGATAGTTCGGTAATTTTCACATCTGTCAACACCTGCTTTCTTTGGGATTGGAATTATTATATTCTTCTTGAAGTCTGTGGGTATTTCACCGGTCTCTTACATCTTGCCCACCAGATGGTAGAGTTTTGTCATGACTGGCTCTCCCAAGGCCATCAGTAGTTCTAATGGAATGTTGTCTACTCCCGGGGCCTTGTTTCGACTCAGGTCTTTCAGTGCTCTGTCAAACTCTTCACGCAGTATCTTACCTCCCATTTCATCTTCATCTACATCCTCTTCCATTTCCATAATATTGTCCTCAAGTACATCGCCCTTGTATAAACCCTCTATATACTCCTTCCACCTTTCTGCTTTCCTTTCTTTGCTTAGAACTGGGTTTCCATCTGAGCTCTTGATATTCATACAAGTGGTTCTCTTCTCTCCAAAGGTCTGTTTAATTTTCCTGTAGGCAGTATCTATCTTATCCCTAGTGAGACAAGCCTCTACGTCCTTACATTTGTCGTCTTAGCCATCCCTGCTTAGCCATTTTGCACTTCCTGTCGATCTCATTTTTGAGACGTTTGTATTCCTTTTTGCCTGCTTCATTTACTGCATTTTTATATTTTCTCCGTTCATCAATTAAATTCAATATTTCTTCTGTTACCCAAGGATTTCTATTAGCCCTCGTCTTTTTACCTACTTGATCCTCTGTTGCCTTCACTACTTCATCCCTCAGAGCTACTCATTCTTCTTCTACTGTATTTCTTTCCCCCATTCCTGTCAATTGTTCCCTTATGCTCTCCCTGAAACTCTCTACAATCTCTGGTTCTTTCAGTTTATCCAGGTCCCATCTCCTTAAATTCCCAACTTTTGGCAGTTTCTTCAGTTTCAATCTGCAGTTCATAACCAATAGATTGTGGTCAGAATCCACATCTGCCCCTGGAAATGTCTTACAATTTAAAACCTGGTTCCTAAATCTCTGTCTTACCATTATATAATCTATCTGATACCTTTTAGTATCTCCAGGATTCTTCCAGGTATACAACCTTCTTTTATGATTCTTGAACCAAGTGTTAGCTATGATTAAGTTACGCTCTGTGCAAAATTCTACAAGGCGGCTTCCTCTTTCATTTCTTCCCCCCAATCCATATTCACCTACTATGTTTCCTTCTCTCCCTTTTCCTACTGACGAATTCCAGTCACCCATAACTATTAAATTTTCATCTCCCTTCACTACCCGAATAATTTCTTTTATCTCGTCATACATTTCATCAATTTCTTCGTCATCTGCAGAGCTAGTTGGCATATAAACTTATACTACTGTAGTAGGCGTGGGCTTCGTGTCTATCTTGGCCACAATAATGCGTTCACTATGCTGTTTGTAGTAGCTAACCCGCACTCCTATTTTTTTATTCGTTATTAAACCTACTCCTGCATTACCACTATTTGATTTTGTATTTATAACCCTGTAATCACCTGACCAAAAGTCTTGTTCCTCCTGCCACCGAACTTCACTAATTCCCACTATATGTAACTTTAACCTATCCATTTCCCTTTTTAAATTTTCTAACCTACCTGCCCGATTAAGGGATCTGACATTCCATGCTCCCATCCGTAGAATGTCAGTTGTCTTTCTCCTGATAACGACGTCCTCTTGAGTAGTCCTCGCCCGGAGATCCGAATGGGGGACTATTTTACCTCCGGAATATTTTACCCAAGAGGACGCCATCATCATTTAATCATACAGTAAAGCTGCATGTCCTCGGGGAAAAATTACGGCTGTAGTTTCCCCTTGCTTTCAGCCGTTCGCAGTACCAGCACAGCAAGGCCGTTTTGGTTAATGTTACAAGGCCAAATCAGTTAATCATCCAGACTGTTGCCCCTGCAAATACTGAAAAGTAACCACATGTTTGTCTGGCCTCTCAACAGATACCCCTCCATTGTGGTTGCACCTATGGTGCGGCCATCTGTATCGCTGAGGCACGCAAGCCTCCCCACCAACGGCAAGGTCCATGGTTCATGGGGGGAAAGCTATATTGGGTGTCGATTTTTTGAATAAATTTCAATTATTAGTAGATGTCCATAGTAAAAGATTAATAGATGATGTAACCAAGCTCAATGCTGAGGATAAAGTTATATCAATCGTGGAGGAAAATGTCCTGAACACGATGAGCCAAAACACAAATTTTACAGATCTACTGTTACAGTATCCAGACATAGCTAAACCTACTAATTTGGTACCTAGCGAAATTAAACATGTCAAACACTATATTACCACAGAAGGCCCACCTGTGTTTTCGAGGGCAAGACAATTAGACCCAAAGCGCATGGCGATGGCAAAACAAGAATATAAATTCATGTTAGACAGTGGCATCATTAGACCATCTAAATCTGCATGGGCAAGTCCTCTCCATATTGTACCTAAGAAGGATGGCTCAATACGTCCGCATGGAGATTATAGATGGTTAAATGAAAGAACAATTCCAGACCGTTATCCTGTACCTAGAATAGATTTCCATTGTATTCTTCAAGGCAAAAACATATTTTCTAAAATCGATCTCATTAAGGCCTATTATCAAATACCTATTGCTGAAGAAGATAAGCACAAAACATCTGTAATCACACCATTTGGATTGTATGAATTTAATGTCATGAGCTTTGGCCTGCAGAACACACCTTACCTCGATGACATTTTAATCGCCTCATCCAGTACTGAACACCGAACACACCTGAAACTAGTCCTGGAGCGATTGTCTAATTATGGACTTCGAATCAACATATCAAAATCAACCTTTGGAGTAAATGAAATTGAATTCCTTGGGTACTGGATAACATCAGAGGGATCCTGTCCACTTCCTGAGAAAGTGCAAGCAATTTTAGAATATAAGTTACCTGACAAACTGCATGAGCTCCGCAGATTTCTTGGCATTGTCAACTACTACCGTCGCTACCTTAAAGATGGGGCACAGACTCAAAGCTGTTTTGCATGACTATCTTAAGGGAGCGAGAAAGGAGGATAATAGACAAATTCAGTGGACTGAAGAAGCAAAGAAAATGTTTGAGCAATCTAAACAAGATATAGCAAATGCTGCATTATTGGTTTTTCCTAACTCAGAGTTACCCCTAGCATTATCTACAGATGCATCAGATATTGCTGTTGGTTCTGTGCTCCAGCAACTGGAAAATGGAAATTGGACATGTTGCATTCTTTTCACAGAAACTGAGTAAATCACAGAAGGGTTCCAGTACCCATGACCGAGAATTATTGGGAATTTACCTTTTTGTGAAAAAGTTTAAGCATTTACTGGAAGGAAGAGACTTCATAATCTTCACTGATCATAACCACTCACATTTGCTTTCAAGCAAAACAATGATAAGGCATCTCTTCGACATATGAGACAGTTGCAGTACATTTCACAATTTTCGACCGATATTCGTCATGTCAGTGGCCATGACAATATTGTTGCAGATGCCCTATCCAGAGTTGATGAAGTAGTTATACTGGACTATGATGAAATTGCCAAAAACCAGCATCAATATCGAGAACTACAGCAACTCCGAATGGGGAACAACTCCTTAAACTTCAAATCGTATCAACTTCCATCAGGGAAAACATTGTGGTGTGACACATCCACTGCAAATATCAGACCTTATATTCCATAACCTTTTCGTTATCAAATATTTCTTCATTTTCATGGTTTAGCTCATCCTGGCATATAGACAAAAGTGAAACTGTTGAGTAGCAGAGCCATTTGGTCAAACATCAAAAGTGATGTGCGATAGTGGACTAAATCCTGTATCAGTTTTCAGAAAACCAAGGTCACTCGCCACACAAAATCACCACTAGAGAAGTTTGAAGAACCTGATGAACGTTTCAGTGTTCAACCTCATCAGACCTTTTCCTCCTCCTAATGGCATGACTTACTGTTTAACTTGTATTGACCGTTTCACATCTTGGATGGAAGTCATACCACTTGCAGATATTTCAGCTGAAAAAGTGGCAACAGCCTTCTACCAGCACTGGATTGCAAGATTTGGTGTACCATCACAGGTAATCACTGACCAAGGAACACAGTTTAGATCACAGTTGTTTAATAATTTGGGCATAGTATGTGGAATGAAAATTCAGCACACAACGCCATATCATCCTCAATGCAATGGTAAAATTGAGCGACTACTTAGAACTCTGAAGTCTGCAATCAAGGCCCATAACAGTTCTAATTGGACAGAAGTTCTGCCTACTGTTCTATTGGGGTTGCGCCCTGCAGTGCAAGAAACATCGAACGATTTCATTGCACAGATGGTATATGGAAAAACTATAAGACTTCCGAGTGAATTTTTTGAAGAGCCCACTACAGAGATTAACCTTGATTCATTTTCATCTAATTTGCAAAAGCAAATGCTTCATCTGAAACCTAGTAGGCGTACACAAAGCAAATCAAGATCAGTATTTGTTCCAAAAGATCTGCAAACCTGTTCCCATGTCTTCCTGAGATGTTACATGAAAAATATTTCACTATTAGAAGGAAGTGCAAACACATAAATGTGTCAGTGGACAGACTTAAACCAGCTTATCTCCTGCAAGAAGAATTGGAATCAGAGAAGGAACTTGAAAACTTTTCTAAGGACACTGAACCACAACATCCCACAGAGGAACCATCTCCAAATATCAGAGTATCGAAGTCAGGACGGATTATAAGGTTCTCACCTCGATTTTTAGAGCAGTTGTCTCTCTGGAGAATTAATCAAATATCATACCAGACATTGTAATTATTTTATATCATATCTTTTGTCATTCCAATATGTTTTTTTTTAATTGTTTTATGTTAATGTTGTGCTGATTCCTTCATCATCGTGTATTAATTCGTAACCTTGTTACTGGTGGGGGAGTAGTGTAAAGGCAACAGTGATGAATCTAAATGGAATTTTTATATTTTATGAAGTTGCCAAGACCGTTAATAGTTCAATACTGATGACATGATGTAATATCTTTAAAATTTTATTTATTTTTTGTTTATTCTTTGGTAGCAAAGATCTGATGATTCTGAGATGGCTACTAAGCAGAAGTCAATAAACAAGTCTTAAGCAGGCAAAGTGGCGTGTGTTCTTGGTGATTTAAAATTAGACTAAATATCATCAAGCAACATCTTTTGGGAACTGCCACAAAGATTACGTTACGGCAGTTATATGACCTTTACACAGTAAATAAATCAGGCCAGAGAAAATTAAATTAACTTTTCTTTATTTGTCTTTCAACTTCACACAATATTATGTTAATGTCAAAATACACTACTGCAAAAAAAAAAAAAAAAAAAAAAAAAAAAAAAAAAAAAAAAAAAATGCAACATCCTCAATAACTGTGTTTCAGTGGCACCAGGATTTAATATGTGCATATTAAGGGATTTTTGTGTTAGCAATTCATATGGCACTCAGGAGGCCCATCTGTACACCATCTATTTTGACTCTGCAGGCAGTAACTGTGTTGACTTCAGAGGTGAGCAGCATTTACAACATTCATTCTAGGATACAAACATGGCCTACCCATAAGTACATACTCCTGCTTGAACGGCTTCAGCCATTTAAAAGTGGACACGTGTTGCACTTGCCAGATGAAGTGGCCGAGCGGTTCTGGGCGCTTCAGTCTGGAACCGCGCAACTGCTACGGTCACAGGTTCGAATCCTGCCTCGGGCATCGATGTGTGTGGTGTCCTTAGGTTAGTTATGTTTAAGTAGTTCTAAGTTCTAGGAGACTAATGACCTCAGAAGTTAAGTCCCATAGTGCTCAGAGCCATTTGTTGCACTTGTTTGGTCGTCAGGGATTTCTGGGAAACGTCTGCTTGCAGCAGGAGTAAGAACATTTGTGTATCTGGCTAGGCTATCACTGATACCGTGGCACTGCCAATCATGGCTTGTCATGCAAGAGTTAATTGGAGAGTGGAACTCTGTCGTCTTCAGTGGTGAGAGTAGGTTCTGTGAGTGATGAACACACACACTCTTTTTACCTGGTCATAGCAAAAAATTTCTGAGTAATATAATCGTCAATTATAAATATTTGTTTAGTTCGGTGAAATACTTGGAGTGTGCACTTATCTCTCGTTGGTTTTGATGAGTTTTCTCCAGCAATTCAGTGTTAATTGGGGTGCATAATATTAATTGCTTCACTGCAGAAATCCCAGGAGTCAATGTGAAAAGCTGGTGATATTTAATAATTTCATGTTAAATAACTTACATCCCTCTGATCTCTACCAGTGTTATTTCTATGTAGCAAAAAAATAATTTTTTCAACACCTTCAATACCATAACTAGGCAAATTGGTCCCAGTGACCTTACTATAATTTGAGACCTTAACACTGATGCAAAGTCCAACAACATAACTAACACGAAACTTGTAGATGTATTAGGTTCGTACAATCTTAGAAATATAGGTAACGTGGATCCTAAAATGCTCAAGACACTGTTAAGTATAGTAACATAGACCTTCATTACTCAGACCACCTTGCACAACAGATAGAATATAGAAAAAAAAACTACTAAAATCATACCAAAAACTTTTGAAAAGAAACGAGTTATGAGCAATAGTAACATCAACTCTCAGAAAATTAAACTAGCTGAGGAGAAGTGGAACACGTGAGGCAATACTGACCCTACTACTTATCTTAGAAGAAAGATTAAGGAAAGGCAAACCTACGTTTCTAGCATTTGTAGATTTGGAGAAAGCTTTTGACAATGTTGAATGAAATACTCCCTGCCACCTTCAGCAGGGGTAAAATACAGGGAGCGAAAGGCTATTTACAATTTGTACAGAAAGCAGATGGAAGTTATAAAGAGTCGAGGGGTATGAAAGGGAAGCAGTGGTTGGGAAGGGAGTGAGACAGGGTTGTAGCCTATCCCCGATGTTATTCAATCTGTATATTGAGCAGGCAATGAAGGAAACAAAAGGAAAGTTCGGAGTAGGTATTAAAATCCATGGAGAAGAAATAAAAACTTTGAGGTTCGCCGATGACATTGTAATTCTGTCAGAGACAGCAAAGGACTTGGAAGAGCAGTTGAACGGAATGGAAAGTGTCTTGAAAGGAGGATATAAGATGAACAGCAACAAAAGCAAAACGAGGATAATGGAATGTAGTCGAATTAAGTCGGGTGATGCTGAGGGTATTAGATTAGGAAATGAGACACTTAAAGTAGTAAAGGAATTTTGCTATTTGTGGAGCAAAAAAACTGATGATGGTCAAAGTAGAGAGGATATAAATTGTAGACTAGCAATGGCAAGGAGAGCATTTCTGAAGAAGAGAAATTTGTTAACATCGAGTATAGATTTAGATGTCAGGAAGTCGTTTCTGAAAGTATTTGTATGGAGCGTAGCCATGTATAGAAGTGAAACGTGGACAATAAATAGTTTAGACAAGCAGAGAATAGAAGCTTTCGAAATGTGGTGCTACAGAAGAATGCTTATGATTCGATGGGTAGATCACATAACTAATGAGGAGGTATTGAATAGAATTGGGAGAAGAGGAGCTTGTGGCACAACTTGACTTGAAGAGGGGATCGGTTGGTAGGACATGTTCTGAGACATCGAGGGATCACCAATTTAGTATTGGAGGGCAGCGTGGAGGGTAAAAATCGTAGAGGGAGACCAAGAGATGAATACACTAAGCAGATTCAGAAGGATGTAGGCTGCAGTAGGTACTGGGAGATGAAGAAGCTTGCACGGGATAGAGTAGCATGGAGAGCTGAATCAAACCAGTCTCAGGACCGAAGACTACAACAACAACAACGAGGAAGAGTGGGATAGAATCACCATTGTGGAACGATCAGATGACAAATGGGATGGGATGTATAACATCCTATTGAGCCACTTTGATTCCTTTTCTCCCATTCAAGAAATGCAGACAGGGCCAATACACAGTCAAAGTGCAAGAAATAACAAACTCAGAATTTCAGGCCAGTCTTGTTAAACTCAGGCAAAATATTCATGACCTAGGTGTCCTGTAAAAATCAGCAAGGCTGAACCTTTTCAAACAAAAATATAAACCTTTAAAGGAGAACTGTCAAACCTTAGAAAATAAGCCTACAGTAATGAAATCTCACAATCTACAAATGTAAGCGAGGCCTCCTGGAAACTCATCAATAAGTATCAATAAACCTCCACAACTATGGATGGCAAATCTTTATCCATTATACAGGATGGTTATAACTGCTTCCCTTCTTATAAAAGAACCAAAAGCATTAGGGCCTATGTAACTCTTTTAATAAACATTTCATACCACCAACAGGAAATCCAACACACACTATAGAATTGTACCAAGATATACCAAATCACACTCAAGCAGTGTGTTTTGAATTTGATGAGGTTAAAGAAAATGATATAAGGAGGATAATCCTCACATTAAAAAAGATCAAATACTCGGCTGGATGGGATTCTGTGTCGAGTGTAGTAGATAAAAAATGCATAAAAGAAATAGTTAAACCACTAATGTACCTCATAAACTGTAGTATTAGAGAAAGCACTTATCTAATTTTAATCACAAATGTATTTGCAACTACTTTTCCACAGTTTTTACATGATATAAGAAAGTTAGGCTTGTACACAGAGAAAATTTCGTCTCAACAAAATAGTAAGTAGTATACTTTACATTTATGTTTCCTTTGGCTTTAATTTTGTATTAATGGAACAAGTGTGAAAACACTAATGGTGTGAAATTGAGAATCATAGTACAAATTGCTTCAGAGAATTCGTGTTTAGAAAACAGATGTTACTGCTGTGTTATATTCGCCGGCATTTGAAACATGTTTTCAGTCACTTGATATAGTGATCATTCAAAATACCAGTGACAACAGAACTGGACAAGTTACCATAGTGTCTTCACACTGTCTTCACCAACAGGCAGTTTAGTTTCTGTGCTTGTGAATGAAATGAAGTGAGAGATAGTTTGTTGCCTGTATACTGCAAATAAATGGCATGTACACATGGCAAAACGCAGTTCAAAATGAGAATCCTTTTCAATGTGCAAAATAAAAATAAAAAAAAGTTTTGACTGGTAGCATTTATTTATAAATAGAGACCTGATTATATGCATTATAAAAACTTATGCATTAAAATGCTTAAAATGCATGAAAAGTGTAGAAAATATGCAAGATCATATAATAAAAAAACATGGGAGTTACTGCGTGTGTAATATCTCTAAGTTGAACCTGTGCATATCAGTAACTGGTACTTGGAAGAGTGCCAGCCACGTGAAAGGTAGATACATTTAGAATGCTGATAACATTTTCTGAATTCTTTCTGGTAGAAAAAAATGGTTCAAATGGCTCTCAGCACTAAAGAACATGTACCCCAACGAGTTACCACTGGTTTGGGAGGGCAATTGCACATGTGGTAGTTTTCCCTTGTAGGTATTGATGCGAAAAGAAGTGTTCAGAATATTTTCTTTGTGGATGAAATCAGTTTATTTACATTCACAAACATGGAACATACTTCCTCAGCAAGGCGATGTACTCCATGAGCAAAGCACATCACATATATGAAATTGGGATAAAATACTCGGAAGGCTTTTCCTGCTTCGATCATATACGGAGCAGCATCTGAAGTAAACACAAACTCCCTTTCATCTGCAGAATATTCTGGTAATATTTCTCTAATATCCTCATTCACAAATCTGGCTATCGTGGAATCATTTACTTTTCCAAGGTCTCTGTAGACCGCTAAATAGGAAGAAGGAGGCTCTTCTTTTAAAGCACCAGCAATTACATTTGCAGGGTAACTGCCAGAAGTGTCTGTAGTTTCGTCAACTAAAATCCAGATAACGCTGTCCTAGAGCTCATTGCGTATTTCTTGCAGAACATTTACGTAAATAGTCAGTATGTAATTTTTGCAAAATGTTGATTCATCTGGTATATTTTTAATTAAGAAATATTTGTGCAGAAAGTCTTTGAGGATAGGGTTTGTAAGTTTGTGAAGAGGAATATTGCTTGCAAAGAATGATTCTCATAGATCGACGTTGAACCGACTTTTGTGGTTACCTTCGGACAAGTGCCTGCTACTGCAACTAGCTGTTGTCAAAAGTTGTTGTCGTGGTCCTTTCTTCTTCATTCCTGCGATATGAAGACTTCTCGTGACATGCTTGCTCTATTTGAAAGTTGTTTTTTTTTTTTTTCAAAAACGTTTTTCTTGCTAACTTGGAAATTTAAAACAGTTCCGTCATGTGTATATGTTCCACGATGGTCAGCTATCCACGAAACGCCGTTTCTGTTTTCGGGCGGCATGGTGTACAACATGTTGCACACTACATGTCGTAAAAACGTTCGACTGTGTACAAGTAAATAGAATGCTAAACTGAAACAAGGGACGTGGGACTAAAAGCTTGCGTAGTTTAATATTTGCCGACGCGTACAGTACGACAGTGGAGGGGATTAACGGGGTGCACGGCCGCAGGAACATAGAGTGACTGCCTGTTCCTCTTCTGTAATGATTTCGCTAGGCAGTGGCCTCTCAGTTATCGATTGCACGCAGTTCTAGGTCGCGGTCAATCTGTGGGACATTAAAACCAGATCGAGCTATAGACCTCCCGTCTAAATTTTTAAAATATTATAAACATACAACGAAAATATGCATCGTCACTAGTTTTTAGTTAAAATCTTCAATATCGGTGAAAAGGAGACAAATATTTAAATGCATATGCAACATGCAAATGCATATAATTTCAGTCTCTAAATTATAACCAAACGGAAGAAATAAAATGAGCAGAACATACAGTGAGCACATATACGTATAATAATGTAAATAAAAATGGATGAAAGGTAGATGGAGAGAAACAGTTCATCATATTCCAGCCTTGCTTAGATTCAGTATTGTGGGACAGACCACTCATGCATGGCCTCATCCTCTGAAAAAATTGACATGTCCATCCTCACTGTCCAACCTTGCCTATAAGGATAGGTTCCCACCAGTGGGACAGACTTTTTGAAACAATCTATGCGGTGATGGAGGTAAAGGTCCAAGGAAATGACACCCTGCAACCATTCACCCTGGTGGGCCCTCATTTGCGAGTAATGGACGAAATAAAGATTCAGAATTTCGCGTCATGATCTATACGTTTAAAAATGAAAGCACTTCACATAGTGGTTGCATAGTGTAATGGTGGAGGTATCGACTTCACGTACAGTGTGTTGTTGGTTCGAATCTCGGCAGATGTAATTAATATTTTTCTATTTTAGACCTTCATCGAAATGACTTTGATCATTATTTTTATTCAGTTAATTGGTGTAAATGTAATTTTTCTATTCATTGGTGACATTATTTTAATCAACGTTTTAATTTCATTTGCTCTTATTTTTTCTTGCTTTCGTTTTTTGCACTTGGAATCTTCGTGAATATGAATCTAGTTAATTTTATGTATATATCATTATGTTTAAACATTTGAAAATGCCGATCTGTAGGTTAAAAACAAAAAGCAAATGATGAAATAATCTGTAAATGTAGGCTTTCCCGGCCGTTGTCACAGTCAATAAAATTCTTCTGAATTTGATGCCGCATTGTCATATGTAAATTTAGCAATACACCCTGAGGAAGGCGCCTTGCAACAGTCGCCGAAACGTCGTAATTTTACAGATGACAATGGGGCCTCAAACCCAGAAGAATTTTATTGACGATGAAATAATCTATATGACTGTGCAATAGATTCAAGAATGTATATTTCGTTAAAAGATTTACATCTATTTGGATGGCTATTGTCATAGAAACATTAAAAAAGTTCATTCTCATTGCGCTATTTACAAATTAACATAGATGATGATTTAAACAAAAGCAGGGATTATAAGTAAAACGAAATACAGGGAAAATGAGAAACAGAAACGATGAATGCAATAACATTGATGAGAAGTCAGATGACAAAATGAAAGTAATTAAATCGAAATTAATACATAGCAATAATCAAAATCACATGAACTATGATTCCAAATGAAAAAGGCGTAGGTAGAAATATGAGTGCAAATGATGAACTTTATTCGATGACAAATATGACTGGCAAATGAATAAAAAATACATTTAAACCAATTAATTGAATAAAAATAATGATCAAACTCATTTCGATAGAGATCTAATAATAAATAAGTGTATATCACGAGATTTGAACTGCATGGGATGTCAGTACTTTCACCATTACGCTATGTAACCGGACTGTAGGCCCTTATCAGTTTTAAATCTATACACCAATATGCGAAATATTTACTTTCAAATCAGTGCACACCAGGATGAAAGACAGTACGCTCACCTGCATCCCTTACGGATAGTTTTGAAGAGTCAATTCTCCACTTTCTGCGACATTATGTTAAATTCAATGTTGCGGGACGGACCACGTATCTGCGATCACGTCCTCTGAAAATTGATGTCTCTAATCTGTGCCTTATCCTAATAGCTTGCAACTTTTTTTTTTTAATTGTTATTTTGAAACCTGTTTACAGGCAGGCCTGCAGAAGCATACCACGCCGCTCGTTGGCCGCAGAGAAGCACAAAGATACAAATGAAGACAATTAGAAGAAAAGATGGTGGACACATAAACGGAGACAGTACTTTTTAAAATACAAGGTTCCGTTCACGGGCGTAGAGTCAAAGATGAAATTGTTCAGACACTTGGACACAGACATGGACGAAAATTGTCACACGTGAACGTAGGTGCACAAAACGAATAACACTGAACCACTTAAGCACAAAACGACATCACACACAGGACACGAGGCGTTGATCTCCGGTGCGCGAATGTTCACTAACCGTCTACACGTCCGGGGACCTGCCAAGAGAGGAGGAGGGGGGGTGGGAGAGGGAGAGGGGAGAGCAGATGCCATGGGCAGGGGGGATAGTGGGAAGGGGGAGGGGAAGCCTGGGGGAAGAGGGAAGGAGGGAGGGGACGGGGGAAAAGGAAAGAGAAGGGAAGGGAAAAGAAGGGAGGGAGGGTGCCGAAAGGAAAGGACACACGAAATGGGGGGGGGGGGAGGAGGATCAAGGTTGATAGGAGGGGCAGATGGAGGGGAGGAGCACATCATCAGGGAGGGGGAGCTGGCGGAAGCCACCTTGGGAGAGGGTAAGGAGGGTGGAGAGATGGAGACCGGGTGGGACGTGGGAATACAGGCGCGGCAGCGGGCGGGGGTGGGAGAGGATGGGTGAGACAAGCGGATGAGGAGGATCGAGTTTGCGGGAGGTGTACAGGATCCGTATCCTTTCAAGGAAGAGGAGGAGGTGGGGGAAGGGGATGAACTCATACAGGATCAGCGTAGGGGAGAGGAGACAGATGCGATAGGCGAAGCAGAGAGCATGGCGTTCAAGGATTTGGAGGGATTTATAAAAGGTAGGGGTGATAGCTGGCAACAAATTTGTTGGCCAAAAGTATTACATGTTACTACAAATGTTGCTGGGTGCGTATTTCGCATGTCAGAAACAGTTACGTTCCACGGGAGCTTATAGCTATTTTGTTAGCAAAATTGGAAAGGTCGTAGCTGTAGAGGTTTGTTACTGTCATTTCTTCTTTGCAAAACTTCTGTTTGCTGTATGAAATCAACTCGTTATGAATGCTGCCTTTATAGCGTCTTCAGTAGATGGCAGCTCGCACGTTACAACTTAGCGAGATAGGAGTGCGTCCCACATGTAAACTGAATGTGAGGGAATTACAACTACGCTATGGGTAGGGATGGGCTAAACTGTGACTTTTCAGTATCAGTGATTTCTGCGAATGCTTCTTTCAGTAACTGCAATTCTTAGACGCAGTTTACAATTACAGTTCACGCACTCTACGAATTATATTTTCGCGATTTATAACGGTAGATGTGGCGGTCGCAAGTAAGAACCATCTCCGGCGGTAATTCGTTTGAATACCGCCTTTCGATTGTGCTATTACAGTACCAATCGAAGCGATAGGTGTTACAGGCGCCAGCCTGCCCGTCTACGTGCAGCAGTCCAGCCTGCAGCGGTTCCTGCCAGTAGCCAGCAGCCAGCGTCCAGCAGCGGTTCCTCCCAGCAGCCAGCGTCCAGCGTCCAGCTGCGGTCCCAGCCAGCGTCCAGCAGCAATAGCGTCCGCACCGGCCGGCCAGCCAGGTCGCCTCTCCTGCCAGCAGCAGCAGAGTGGGGCTTCGGCCCCAGTCACCTACATAGTTTCTCGGTCCCTTCTACTCTGTGTTTCTCCTCGCCTTCTTTGTCCTGTCCTGTGCTTTTCCCCTTCTCGTAATGTCGACCCCCACCACCGCCACTACTGCCACCACCACTGCCATCATATACATGTCCACCTCCCCCGCCGCCACCACTATCACGTGGTGTGCCGCATCACTCCCCCCTCAGTCCATCCCCCCACTCCTCACTCTCCCATCTTTCTCACTATTTGTCGCCCCATCCCCGGTTCCTCCCTCCCGAGCCCCGTCTGATCCCTTCCCTCCACTCCCTCCCTTTGCTCCTTCGGCCGCCACTAGGATGGTCACCCGGATGGTTAATGCCCACGCTCCACTCTCCCCTTCGCCTTCATCGTCATCATCTTCATCTTCACCATCGCCTTTGCCATCGCCCTCACCATCTCCGGCGCCGCCTCCAGCACCAGGACCTGCCACTCCCCGCCACATTCCAGTCACTCCCATCCCCCAAACCCCCTCTGCTGCCGTCAAGCGCCCCAGTGACACCCCTGCCTCCTCTACTTCCAAAAAGGCTCTGCCTCGTCCCCCTTCCCCCACCCATGATGCCATGGATGTCTCCCCACCTGTCTCTGCCCCCTCCTCCTCCTCTACCCCCTCCTCCTACCGCTACCTCCTCTCCTGTCCTGATCCCTCCCTTCTTGAAGCCCAGAACCTCACCCTCTTCCTTCGCCAGCATTTTCCTGGTGCCCCCATCTCCCTCCTCACTCCTCGCCATGATTCAGTGCTCATCTCCTCCCCGAGCCCTACCCTCCACACAGACCTCCTTTCCCGCATCCTTGTCACCCGCTTTGGCCCTAATGCCTCCCTCACCCCTGCTCCTTCCCCGCCTCTCTCCCGCCAACCCCAACCCCCGCGTCGCCCGCGGACCCTCACCGCCGTGATCACTCGGCTTAGTCCGACGATCACGGAGGAGGAGGTGTTGGCGGAGCTTCAGGCACATCCCCATCTGGAGGTACATGCGGTTCGTCGCATACACAACGCTGCCGGCCCCACCAGCCTTATGCGGGTCTTTTCCGAGCACGCCCCCTCCATAGACCGTCTCCTGAAGGAGGGTGCCCTCCTTTTTAACGAACATTATAAAGTAGCCCCCTCCCATTTCCCTCCTCAATCCCTCCGCTGCCAAAGATGCTCGCGGTATAATGCACACCCAACATCTGAGTGCCGCGAGGCCCCCACCTGCCTGCACTGTAGGCAAGCCCACTTTTTACGGCAGTGCCCCAATCTCCAGTCCCCCCCCCCCCCCCCGCCCCCCTCCTGAAATACCTGTAACCTCCCTCATCCTACCTACTCCCAGAAATGTAAGGCCCGACCCCCCCCCCCCTTTCCACTCCTGAACTTACCGTTCCTGTCCGCCCTCTGGACGCCCCCACCCCTCCCGGCAATTCCCTTCGCCCACCCCCTACCGCTGAGGACATCATCAGATTCCTCACCATCGTCCTTACCGAGCGAGGTGGCGCAGTGGTTAGACACTGGACTCGCATTCGGGAGGACGACGGTTCAATCCCGCGTCCGGCCATCCTAATTTAGGTTTTCCGTGATTTCCCTAAATCATTCCAGGCCAATGCCGGGATGGTTCCTTCGAAAGGGCACGGCCGACTTCCTTCCCCATCCTTCCCTAATCCGATGAGACCGATGACCTCGCTGTCTGGTCTCCTTTCCCGAAACAACCCCAATCATCGTCCTTGAGAATGTTCATCCTTCTCAGCATCCGCACACCCTCCAACAGATATCCCTCGCCGCCCGTTACGTTTTCCAACTAAAAATGTACGCCACCTACTCCAACAACCAGGCCCATTTCACCTTCTCCCATCTTGACACCCTCGTTTAAATCCCTGTCATGGCGCGACAGCACCGTATCCTTTACAACAACATCTGCTCCCTTCCTGCCAACAAGAACCTCTTCCTGCACACCCTTGCCACCCACCGTGTGGATGTAGATTTGTGGGTAGATTTGTGTCCACAGTCATAACTTACTATACATGTGCGTTTGCCAAGGCAACAGCAAGGAAGAGGTGGGGGAAAAAAAAACAACAGATTCATGACGGCTCAAAATACATGAAAACACGCAGGTCTACAAAAGGACATGTAAGGAACGTTTTCAATAGAATATGGTGTGTTGTAGTGTTGTGGATGTATCTAAGACAATAATGTGTTAGTTTCCTTAAGAACATGCCTAAAATCTGTCTCGTTACTTTGTTAATAATGTATTAGTTACTTTACTGTATGAAAATGTTTACCACATATCCTATTTCTTTTTTTAAGTGTCGTGCATACAGAGTGTTAAGTTTGTACATGCTCAAAATGGTAGAAGTTAGGATCCCATTTGGAAAATTTACCTGGACAAGGAGTGGTGATAAAACTGGAGTTTGCCTTGGCAGGTAAGGAAACGTATTTACAGGTTATGTTAAGAGTGTACATGACAGGATTTGAGCTGTATGAGAGTTCAGTACCTTCGCCATCACGCTATGTAACCAGACTGTTGTAAGTCATCATCATTTTTAAATCTGTACATCAATACGCGAAATGTCGAAATTTTTGGTCTTAAATGAGTGCCCACCATGGTAGAAAGGCTGGAGGGAGGTTCAATATTGCAAGGGCCTCATGGTAGGAGCACTCAATGCATCCCAACAACAGTGCATAAAAAGATAGTTTTGGTGATGCAGTTGTTAAACTGGAGGGGGGCACAATGTTACAAGGGCAGATTGCCATATGTCAACCCAGCTTAGATCACAAAGTCCCTTACAGATACGTCTGTCACCTCACAGATAAATCTGTCAGCTCAGCCAGTATTCCATGGCATTGTGGTGGGCACTATCACACTGTAGCCATATTTTACAGATTAAAAGAAACGCTAGAACAGTGTTTGTAAGAACCAGTAGTTAACTGTTTGTTACTTTCATGTAGTTTATTTCACTACATACAGTCTTTGGCGTTGTAAAGCTTTCCCCCTTTTTTGAATTAGTATAACATTGACATCGCATTCCGTCCATGAGATGCAATTACGTTGATTTTAGTTGAGAATTAAATGTATTTTCTTCAGAAAAGCAATTTCACAAAATTGTTTTCGACTATTACTTTATCATAATTGATATTTATATTTTTAGAGTTGCAAGCAGAACTCTGGACAATTCAAAAGAAAGGACATGTGTCTTGTGATTGCCATTGATGGCAATGCATTGCAAAGTGCTCCTATGCCAGCCTCTGGTTTGGTATGCAGTTGTCATGTTAGGGCTTTCCATTCACTGGCACAGTTGACAATTGCAGGATGGTTGTTAGTGCATGTATATGTGCTGCAGTATGTTTCCTCAACACATCCACCCGGGCTACATGCGAATTAAGATGGAAATGGGCAGGCCAGGCCATTCGCCAAATATCTTCTTGTTCCGAGATCTCTTGCACATGTGCTGTTTGATGCATTGTCATCCACAAAAATGAAGTCAGGACCGAATGCATTTTTGAAAAGACAAACACCTTGGAGGAGTAGAGTGTCACAATGATGTTGCAACATTATGGCTCTCCATACCATAGCAACTAGACCACTGAAATGATCATGTTCAACAATGTTCCTGGGTGCATTACGTGTGGACTCATGGTAGCAGCACTTAATGCACCCCTGCAACACTGCCTAACATGATTCTTTTGGTGGACTAGTTTTTATGCTGGAGGGAGGCACAATGTTGCAGGGGCATACTGCCTTCAGATCTTTCAACGCAGTACAGTCACCATTCAACATCATTCTGACACTGTACTCCTTCCCAATGCCTGTTGGGAGGGACGCATTACAAATGGATCAAACGGCTCTAAGCACTATGGGACTTAACATCTGAGGTCATCAGTCCCCTAGACCTAGAACTACTTAAACCTAACTAACCTAATGACATTATACACATCCATGCCCGAGACAGGATTCAAACCTGCGATCGTAGCAGCAGACCGTTTCCGGACTGAAGCGCCCAGAACCGCTCGGCGATAGCGGCCGGCGGACGCATTGCAGTATGGTCACATGCACCAATGACCATCCAGCTGTTCTCAACTGCAATTGTGGATTAATGGGACATCCTATCACAAGAACTCCCTACCAGGCTCGTGACTATTGTGGGAACACATTGCAGAGCATGCATTACCATCCTTGGTGATCACACACCCTATTAAGAACTGTGTCCTGTCTTTTGTATTGTCCAGGGGACCATAATAAATGATCGCGACTTCAGGGTAATTATTATCTTCGAATGAAAGCATCATTTATGTTTATGTCACATTTTATTTCTTTCAGTTACCTTCGGTACTGTAGTCCAGTAATAATTTCTATACATAGTTTCATCGAGCTACCTTACTTGGCATTGACTCATAAAGTGAAAGTTATTTAAAAAAATTTTTTTTTTTATTTTGAGCTTCTCGTCATTACAGAGGCTTATCTCCAACATAATAATTTACTCGGAAATTACTATACAAAGAATGAACGTTATTAAACTATATTTTCAAAATATTCCTCCAACTGTTTCGATCTTGTGCGTCCTCTTCCTCTGCGCCCATTCTCCTCATTGTGTGCTGCACATTTTGGAGCCAGGTGGTCATAGGTCGTCTTCTTCTTCTCTCCACCAGTTCCCACTCCAGTATCAATTCTGGTATTCTGGCTTCCTCCATTGGTCGTAGATGCCCATACCACTGCAGTTTCGTCCTATCCATTACATCATATATTATTTCTTTTATTTCCATTCTCCTCATTATTTCAGTGTTCCTTATTTTCTCTTTCCTGGAGGTTCTTGTCGGTCTTCTCCAGAAGTCCATATCTAGAGCTTGTAATTCTTCAACGTGCTTCAGTTTAATTGTCCAGGTCTCCATTCCATACAGAACCACACTCTCTAATATGGATTTGTACATTAATTTTTTAGTTCTGCTCGTTACATTCCTTCTCCGTAAGACTGAGTTAAGCATCCCAATGACCTTCCGTTTGCTACTAATTCTTTTATTGATTTCTGACTCTGATTTTCCCTCGATTCCTAAAATGGATCCCAAATAACAGAAAGTGTTTATCTTTTTTATTTTCTTTCCTTCAATGTGTAGCTCATCTGAATCATTAGTCAAATATTCTGTTTTTTGGTAATTAATCTTCAAACCCCTGTTTTCCTTATATTTTTCAAGCCATTGTAGTATGAATGTATGGGTCTGTGAATGTTTTGGGACCCTTTTGTGGTTTACTGTGGCATGAAACTAATATGTGTTGTACAATCTGTTGCATGTACAACATGATCACCATAACAAGATCCTGAAGAGTATGGAGAGCCATGTTCCTATTACCATCTCCATGCTGTCAACAACTTGTTGCTCTTATTGACCTGCTGCAATTGGCAACCTACTGTATTTGTCAACCTGAAGATGTCCTCAAGAGATTTTAATAAATTATAAATCAGGTGCAAGAGAGATTGCCAGATGTCATCCCATTGTCGGTTTTTTTTTTTTTTTAAAGGTGACATTTTCCCAATAACCTGTGGGCAAAGCCGTGTAAAGGTTTGTCCCTTTCACTTTAACAGAAGCCAACTCGGAAGAAATTCCTGACATTCTACCAGAGAAACAGCTTCTATCAATATGTGTATTAATTCAAAGTGTGCAATACACATACTAAGTATTGTAGAACCCAATGCTGAGATGCTGTTTGTTAACACACTTACTAAGTCACTCCAGTATGAACATTTGAGTTAATGAATACTATGAAATACCAATGTGTCTTTTTTAAAAAAGATAGTTGGAGATTATTTTGTTTTGGAATTACTCCCTGCATCAAACAGCAGGTGACCAGACGTATTAGAAACATCATTAATGCTCAGACTATCATATTTTATGTTTTAATAATGCAAATGGTAATTGTGTCTCATGTAGTATTAAAGTAATAAATGCATTTATGAAAAATTCAAATGAAAAAAAATGTTAATACTTTTGGACAGAGTCTACGATTCATCAGTCATCTTGTTAATATTATGGATTGTAATGTGATTTTTGTATGTAAACTTATTGGTACAATAAATTGATGAGTCTTGTAAGGAGTATGAAAATAAATTTCTGTTGTTTGATAAAGAAGCATTCAAGCTGTTGGTCAACTGTTCTGTTTGTACTAAATATACATGCACCTCTCTACTGCGTTCAAATACAGAGGAATAATCACCCTATAGGTAAAAATCAGAGGTGGTGCCTGATAATAGTTGATTTGAATGTAGTAGTAAACATGGGGAATCAAGTTCCACTGATGAGGTGTATCCAACGAAAACATTTTGCAACATTAATCGTCAATATCTAATAGTGAATGGTGCTCATCGATCATCATATGCCTTCAGTATATTGGGATATAAACCTAACAGTGCCATCAGGTCCTAATAAGGCATTGGTGATGCCTTATGATTGTTGCTAAAAGTATTATGTTTCACTATAGAACAAGTTTATGAGAGCTGCACACATCCACTCAAAAAGCCCAACAACTGATTTTATTGGTGTTGAGTACACAATATGCGTTACATATTCCTGTAGTAAAAAGTTAGAGATGTGGTCAGGGAAACGTATGGGTGGAAGTTGGTGTCTGCTTCTATTTACTCACCAATTGAAAGCAGTACAATACTCGAATTGGGGAATGTGACTGTACAACCATCTTGCATGAAGAATCTAATAAAGAATGTTTTGGAACTGCTGACTTATTTAAACAGCAGTAAGTGTTTGCTAAACAAAGCATGTCACTATTTGACAAACTGTGTCCTGAAAACATTACGTCTAAAAAGAACTGTCGGCAACTGTATTTGCCACTGTTTTACTGTGCAATGGAGAGTGACACTGTGTTCTTGCATAGAAACATTTTGATGTGAAATCAAATATGCTCATCATAGCATCTTCTGGTGGTAACAAATATGAAATTAATTTTCTGAAACTGGACACTATTCTGACACATCTTTTCATTCAGACTATTGAAAATGCTAGAGTAGGTGATACTAAGACAAAAAAATAGTAAGAAAAAAGTAAGGCTGTAAATCGGAGCACAAGACTAAAGAACAAATACGCAACAACATAAACATACTGATGCTATTCTATCTTTTACACGGTACTTAAGAAAAACAAAAAATCAGTACACTTATGTGGCAAATGGCACTGGATTACAGAAAGGAAATTGGGCTGGGATACTTTTGTGACTAGCAGATAAAAAGTGAGAAATGTAATTTTCAATCAAGATAGTACATTGATAACTGTAGATTAGGTTAAGTAATAGAGAAATCCATAGTCTATGGGGCACAGACTGCACGACATATTTTACTACTGGTTGATCAAGATGGACAAGGGATTGAAAGAAAAATTGACCTCCTTAAAGGAATGGAATAGAGGAATGGATAAAAGTAGTTTTTTTTCTTTGTGTATTCATAAATATGACTTCCAATGTTAATATTACTCTTAAAGTCAGTAAGGAATAAATGTTTGGAAAATATAGAAAAGTATGAACACTACTAAGCACAGTAGTGTAATTTTACCTATGTTTTTATGAGAATTATATGAATGCTCAGGTCTAAACTTTAGAACTGGAAAGAAAAGCCACTTTCAACCCACAGAAGAATAGATGTACAAACCACTTGAGGAAAACCAACAAAGAACGTTGTAGTGAGGGTCAAGACCCAAACATTTATACATTTTTTAGCATAGTCTGGTGCGCTGACAGAAATATAGAAGTGAAGAAGGTATTATCTATGCAGCAAGCCACGGAAAGGAATATGAGATGCAAACGTAACTGACGCAACCATATAAGTAGATATTGTGAACTCAATAGGAGAATAACAAACAGTACATACGTACATCTATAGTTACGTATGTGAAGATGTCACTAACCAAGGAGGAATAGGGAAAGAAAAGTTAAATAATTTTCTCTGTTCTACATTTGTCTGTTGTATATAGTTTTTATTAATATTAGTGTTTGTATTAAGCTTTGAAACAATTAATTGGTACCAGAATGAGATTTTCACTCTGCAGTGGAGTGTGCGCTGATATGAAACTTCCTGGCAGATTAAAACTATGTGCCCGACCAAGACTCGAACTCGGGGCCTTTGCCTTCCTGTAAAGTTTGGAAGGTAGGAGACGAGATACTGGCAGAAGTAAAGCTGTGAGTACCAGGCGTGAGTCGTGCTTTGGTAGCTCAGATGGTAGAGCACTTGCCGCAAAAGGCAAAGGTCTCGAGTTCAAGTCTCGGTCGGGCACATAGTTTTAATCTGCCAGGAAGTTTCAGTTAATTGGTAATTACTGCAAAGGTTGTGCATGTGACAGGAACACACAGGTGCATAGAAGTTTTATACAAGAAGAAGACCACAGCTCGTCATTCAGGTTGTATGTACAGAGCAGTGTGTAGAACTGAACACATCCAATGAGTTTACAAGGAGAATTTAGAAAATAGTGTGAGTAAACAATGTGACTGGCAAATTATGGTGCATAACATGAAATAGGTAAGTCTGATGAACATTAGCAACACCAACAAATATATCTCATAGCCGACTGACATTGTGCCTTGGAAAAGAAAATTGACAAAATGAACTTGAGAAAAATATGAAAGTTCAGAAGATGCAGGAACATATAGGGTTCAAAACTACGCGAGTGATCTTATGATAATACAACAAGACACGAAATCCTTATAGAGGGTACTACCAATTTTTTTAAATATTCCATGTAGGATTTTTTGTCTAGTTTGCTATTATTTTATTTAATGGTCTCCCTTATGATGAGTTTCAGCATTGCCATTATCAGATCTGTATGAAAGAGGAACAAATGTGAAAAGTAAATGGTAAAATACGTAAGCTTAGATAGAAAATGACTAACCAGTAATAAAGAGAGATTAAAAATCGGTACAACATAGCTTTGCAATGAGTACCAGTACACAAGTAAGTGCCAACTGAATATCATATTAAGAAATTGCTGTAACAACGGGCCTCCAGATGGTGCTAGTAAAGTAAAACTTAAATATTTGAGCTCTTCCTCCAAGTACTGTGACTCATAAATATTTTTAGTCTCCTCCACAAATGTGTTAATGACTCGAATTTTATGTTTGGGATGGTGAATGGGATTGTTATGAAGTTATCTACTGCCTGAGTTAGTTCTCTTTAGAGTTTGTGCTCTCAATTTCCATCAGTTTCTAATTACCCTGTAAGGTGCTCCAGCTCTTTCATATGAAGGTGCTTACCAAAAACCAATATTGGTGTTACAGTTAGATTAGATGTTAAAGGTTCTTTTTCATAAATGAAATGTTGTAATATCAGTGCTTAACTATGGATATATGATTTTACAATTTCGTCTGTTACATGTAATTTGACTAGAGAGTAAAATTTTATGCTTCCTCGTGAACATTATGAGAAAAGGTAAATCGTTTTGTAATATGAAATTTCTCAAATTATGTGATCTTTAACATTTAGTGATGCTTCCATGTTTTGGTAAGTCTGAAGGTTAATTATGAATTGTGGTTTGTAACAGAATTGACTAACATTCATTGTGCATTAAACTACTTCACTGTTTATTGATCCTTTTTGTTACGTAGTTTCAGTCAGGATAGAAATTTTGGTTTGTCATCAAATGTCGCTAATTGGAAGATGTTAATTAGTCTGTTATGTTAATAATCACATGCTAGCATCCCAGATAGCATAGAGAAAGTTAATATTCTGATTACGACTGTTGATTTTTAATTTACAGCAAAAAAATTTCAAATGCACGTATTGACTCCAATTATGATAAGTATTGTTGCTTGGCCACAGATCTAATTATAAAATACAAAAATAAAATTTGTCTTCTTTTTCATTTTCCATTGTGATCTTTATATTAGAATTAATATGCGACTGCCATTCAAATAAACCTGAACTTTGTTCATCTGACACATATAGTGACATGAACAGCTTGGTGCACTACAGAACTGCTTGCAAGAGAAAGGAGGGGGGGATACCCATGCATATGACTTGACACTCACCATGAGTGATCAGAAGGTCCCACTGTCTATTGAGAAACACATTACTATTTGTTTTCTCTCCAGCAAAGGTGTGAAATCAAGTGACATTTTGGAGGGACTCTAAGCATAGTTCATGAACACAAGAAAGCCGTTACCAAAATTTTATCACAAGTGGTGATACGTTTTGGAAGTTCCCATACCATTTTATTGGATACATTTGAATACGGAAAAATAATGGGAAGGTGGGTTTCACGGTTTCCCACTGAGGCACAAAAGGCTGTATGGAAAAATATTTGCCTATGTCTTCTGAATCACTATGAAGAAGAAGAAAGAGAAGCTGTTCTGGGCCATATCATGACCTGCAATGATATATGGGTCACTGCTATAGTTCAGATAGCAAGAGAATGAGTATGGAGTGGAAAAAGTTGGAGGAATGCATTGAAAGTATCGACTTCCTGCTAGGCTAGTTTTGGTAGTTTTGTTTTGGGACTCAAAAGGTGCATATATGTTTGATTACCTGCATGGTCAAAGGATAGGGACTGTGGACTAATATTGCAAGCTGCTGGTTGATGATAAGGCTGCCTGCTGCAACAAATGATGCCAGCAGCCAATTCTCAATGTCCTCCTCCTGCATGACAACACGTGGTGTGTACAGCAGCTCTAACTCATGATAAACTCACGAAGCTACATAGGAAACTCTTGAACAATCCCATACACTGTAGAATTGTCCCCATTTCAGTACCACATATTTTGTTCATTGAGAAAGGAATTATGTTGGGAACACTGGGTAATGTCACTGGGGTTGAACAGTATGTGCTCAGGCGGATACAGGGGTATCCAATTTTTTGTTCCATGAAAGTATCATGAAAAGCATTGTCACGACATTCTGATTTAAATTTTATATGGCGCTTGTAATATTTTAGTTTAATCATGATCTGATAATCATAATGTTATGATGGACAGAGGAGTCACAGAAATTCTAAAACAACTTTAACAGAAAGGGAAGAAGACCGAAATTAAAGACGCTCCTGGCCTTAATGCTAAATAAACCAAACAGTGACAACTCTTCTGCAGTACAGGCTACATAACATGCAGGCATGACTCCACAATCTTAGTCAGCAGTTGAATGATGTCATAACTCAACAATTGTTTCATGTAGGAGCCAGGTATTTTAAAATCTGCAGTCACTTGGGATTTTGTGCTGGGCAAAGGTTTCATGATAAATGCAAGCTAGGTCAGAGGCCAATGCTATAGAGAACTTTTTGTAGAACCTAATTAGGCTTCCATCTGGACCTTGTGATTTATTTGTTTTCAAATCTTTCAGTTGTTTCTCTAGGCCAGGGATGGTTATTACTATGTCGTCTGTAAGTTAGTCTGTGTGATTGCCAAATGACGGTATGTTTCACGATTCTCCTGTGTGAACGGTTTCTTGAATGTGAAATTTAAAACTTCGGCTTTCGTTCTGCTATCTTCAACTGCCACACCACACTGGTGAACTAGGGAGTGAATGAGAGACTTAGATCAGCTTAGCAATTATTTTATATAGGACCGCATGCCACAGTAACTTTACGTTCAAGCAGCATAACATTTCCGACCATTGTTTACAGCTCTATAGCGTCCAAAAAAATGATGATATCTCCACAGTCGCTCCAGCTGGATGTCGTTTTTCACTGACCAGCACCAAACCCCACCTCCAATACATCGTCATCGTCTATTTGTCGAGGAGCAAAGGGTGTAATTACAATTGAAAAAGCCCTCGCTTCTTTTATTTTCTCGCTTTCACCACTTCCTCGAATCCATTTCGTATATTTGATACTTGTAAATGCAGCCAATACAGTGGCGTCTTACCTGTATGTATTCGGACAGCCAAGTTGCGAGTTTCTGTTAGTGCATTTGAGCCTTATGCCACGTTTACACCCAGATCATACAAAGTTCTCGACTAAGACATAATTGCGAGTGGAAAATACACGAGTACGTCCATTCGGGGTTAATTTTCAAGGGTCAAGCAATCGGGTAGAGAAACGTTTGCACACCATAATGTTATCCCAAAACTGTTCTGTATCGAGTCTAAGCACATTTTAAGTTCTTCTCGCTACCTCTTTAACACTTTGGAGGAGGAATACCCCACGACGGATCTGTTGCAGCTGGCGAAATGAATTCATTATGAAAAAAAAGAACCTGTTGAAGTGTCATACAAAGATTTTGGTGACTCAGTGATTCATATTAAACATGTGTCTGTTTAGATTCTACAATATACGAGTGGAAGCTGAACTTTCAAACGGAATATTACATTATGTAAAAACCACTATGACACCATTGTCATTCACTCATTCAACATCAAGTGTGCATGATGTCTGTGAATAAGGTGATGTTTTTGCAGGCTAGGAGGAACAGTAGTAGTGTCGTAAATTTAGCGGTGACATTTGAGAAGTGTTAGTGAGTGTATTGTGCAAAATGTGGTCATGGATATTGAGCTTCATGCTTTAGTAATCGCTATATCAAAGCTATCAAAGGAAAATAGTGAATGCACGATTCTGCTTTATTCAAGAACACAGCAGTGCTGACATACCAGAAAAAATATTCTAGACCTCTTACTTCCTCAGTATGTTACGAAAATTAGCTTTGAGGACTACACATTCACTAAGAGAGGGAATGGTACTGCTTACAACATGTTTAAGTGGGTGAAACAAAGAAATGTGCATAATGTGCTCTGGGATGTTTACATAAAACTGTTTACGAGTAGTCACATCTTGAACGATCTTGATTAATACATGTTACCCACACAACTTAAACCATTACTGTGTGATGTATCATGCAGATTCAATTTGCTATCTGACATGTTTAAGAGGGAACCACTCATTTCAGAGTAGGAGCCCTACTTTAACCACTATGACTCGAATGCCCGCCGGCCATTGTGATCGAGCGGTTCTAGGCGCTTCAGTCCGGAACAGTGCAGCTGCTCCGGTCGCAGGTTCGAATCTTGCCTTGGGCATGGATGTGTGTGGTGTAGTTAGGTTTAATTAGTTCTAAGTCTAGGGGACTGATGACCTCGGATGTTAGGTCCCATAGTGCTTAGAGCCATTTGAACCATTTTTTTAAATGCTCTATGGGAGACTGATGGACCACCATCAATTAAGATGTATTGTGATGAATGTACAGCTGAAATGATCAATAATGAATCATAATGTCTGTTCCATAGTCACAACAGCCAAGTAAGCTGCCACTACATTTTTATTAACCTATTGCTATACTTCATGGTTTATATGATGATGAATGTAGACATTTCATATTTAAAAGTATTGCATTCACAGAAGATATCTGTATAGTAGAGAAATTCTCAGCAACCACTGCATCACCGAGGTCTTACAAGGATGTGAAGTGTGCTAAAATGCGGAGGACGGCAAAATGGTTAATACATTTTTTCCATGGAATTCACTGATGTGATCCTGACGTACCCTATAAAGATATGGTGATGTGGCTTCGATTATTCGACCATCTTCTGTGTCAAGACGGAGGAGGAGATCGCACGGATGTGTCGAATCTTCAAGTATACTGCTATTCAAGACTTGGCATTCTACGGCTGCCTGCTGTCCATCGACTCAAGAAGATGTGTCAAAGTAGTGTTACTACATCTGCTTATGAAAACTATGGCAAGCTGAAAGAGAGAGAGAGAGAGAGAGAGAGAGAGAGAGATCTATGTTTGTATAATAATACCCTTCCCCAGAAAATTTCTCTCCTTCATACCTGCTCTTTGTTGCCACAGATGACGTGTCCCTATTCTCATTTGTACTAACACTGCAGTACACAAGAGGTGCCTATTTGCTTCCACCACCCTGAGTTAAATGTATAAGGTCTAATTAATGTTAACCAACTTGCAGTCTTTTATAACTGTTGTTCCCTGCGCAGAAAACAACTCGTAGGTTGTGAATCCGTTATCTTGAGGAACTGATATTGTATAAATAATTAAATTTTCAATTATTTTGTTTATACGGGATGCCACTCGCTACTTATTTGCAGAATACGAGACTTTATGAATCACGAATAATTTGCACTTTCACACGTTCATAAGAAAATAAACGAAACAGTGAACTGCGTATTTGCGTAATTATTATTAAGTACGTGTCCAAATAACCATAGAGTGCTAATTAAGTTCTTAACCAATACCGACAAAGTCAGAAACATGTCTGTCTTCCGACACTGACGAACCAGCTCTGATCTTTCAACCGAACTATTTCGCCCACCATTCAAGTTAGGCGCGATTCGACGATCTCAGAAGTGCTTCGACTTCCTTTTCGTTTAGCAGCTGTTTACTATTCTGCTGGTAATTAACACTTTTGAAATAAGGGAATGAGAGCCTGCTACTGAGAGATGCTTTAACATGAAATGCAAGTAAATACACAGTTCAATTCTTCTAATATTAATAACAGAAGATTATCATATTGACTCAGAACCTCCTAACGCAGCAGCCAATCACATAGAAGAATCCCAGTGTAGGCGATTTTTCTCACAATACCCGCACCGAACAAACCATCTGTCATCGGTACCTCACACCACATTACGTCATTTTGCCACTGCTGCTTTCTCAGCTGCTCTAAGAAGAGCGTTTTGTAGCCGAATATGATGGCCATAAAGCCAAGAAATATTGCACATCATCCTCCTTCCGAGATTTCAAAAAATTGGAAAGTTCTCGCAGACAACATTCAATTTGGGAAATAAGCAAATTATTTCTAAAAATAAAAAAAAAAAATATTCAGCTATCATCTCTGCAGAGCCATACCATTCCACTATAATTGTGATTCATTATAGTTTTTCAAAACTTCGAATCTGTTTTATATTTTTCATTCTCAAATTATAAATTAATTTATACAATCATAGACTTAATTACTTAGTGATACTCCCTGGGACGGGAGTGATATTTATGTCAATAGATCACTCTCAAAAATACATAACTGCGGACCAGTGTGCAGTGATTAGCCCCATGATGTCAGACAGACGTATGAAATCTGCATTAAAATGAGAAATTCTGTTTAGTCATGGATGAGCCGTCAACCCAACACCAGCTGTTAAATCACGGAACCTAATCAAGTATAGAAGCAACAAACCGAAAAACACCTGATTTTCTTCGTAGTTAGCGTGTGCTGCTTGATAATCTCACCATAGCTTATGAGGCAGAGTGTCTGGTCCTGAGTCTCCCGCCAGCAGCTATTCACTCACCAGTGCAGGAATTTATATACTCAAAAGCACGAGAGATGGCTATCAACTCCGCTGTAAAACACTACAGTGTCCTGGTAGGGAGCGCAGTTCAATATGTGCAGTGTGAGAATAAGCAAAGCCATATGACCAGTAACCATCGAGCCAACAGTATAGACATCTTCTGAACCCTGGGATGCGCCAAGGATGGACAAAAATTGGTGGCGGAAGTCCTCAAGATGAACCAAGTCTTTTGGACCTTGTAATAGGTAAAGACGAGGCTGTTGCTGAAGGATGCACCATGCAGAGGAGAGGTGGTAGACGAAACAACTTTAGTTCAGAAAGGAGGGACCAGGCGTGGATTACAATCGTAATCGCCGGCCGCTGTGGCTGTGCCGTTCTAGGCGCTTCAGTCCAGAACCGCGCTGCTGCTACGGTCGCAGGTTCGAATCCTGCCTCGGGCATGGATGTGTGTGATGTCCTTAGTTTAGTTAGGTTTCAGTAGTTCTAAGTCTATGGGACTGATGACCTCAGATGTTAAGTCCGATAGTGCTTAGAGCATCGAAGACCAGTCCTAAAATGTGATAAGAGGATTTTAAGTGTCCACCACATTGAGTAGTTGGTCGTCAAGGTAAAGTTTCGATTGTGGGTGAATGGTATGGCGTAGACATAAGCACATGACACAAGTATTGGCAGCTGAAAACCGAAAGCCATGGGTGAGGGCCCATGCCTGTACCTTTCGTATGATGCCTTGGAGTTAATGTTCGGTGACGCCATACTAAAAGAGCAATAGTAGAGGAAAAAGTCATCAGCATACAAGGAGGGTGATACTGAGGACTCCACAACTGCTGCTAGACCATTGGTGGTTGCTAGAAAGAGGGACACTCAGTACAGAGCCCTGCTAGATACCAGTCTCTTGGATATGGGGAGAACTATTGGAGGTACTAACTTGAACCTGGAAAATACGAGGAGACAAGAATTTCTGGATAAAAATCGGGAGCAGACTCTGGAGACCCCATTTGTGCATGGATGTGGTGTCGCCATGTGGTGTCGCAAGCTTTTTTTAGGTCAAAGAAGATGGCTACAAGTTGCTGACGACGGGCAAAAGCTGATCGTATGGCAGACTCCAGGTAAATCAGATTATTAGTAGTGGAACGGCCTCGACGAAAACCATTCTGGGACAGAGCCAGAAGACTTTGAGACTCAAGGAGCCAACACAGATACGGGCTCACCATGCATTCAAGCAACTTCCAGAGAACATTGGTGAGCCTAATTAAGCGATAACTGTCCGTCTCTGGAGTTTGCTTACCCGGTTTCAGTACTGGGACAATGATGCTTTCCCGCCATTGCCACTGGAACAGGCCCTTGCTCCAGATGCAGTTAAAGATGGAAAGGATACGGCACAGACAGTTAATTGGGCATTTGGTTTAGGATGTGGTCTGCTCCTGGGGCTTTATCAGGATTGTAGGCTAGGACACTGAAGAAATCCCACTCTCTACGCTGGATAAAATGTGGTATACAATCTGGCAACTAATCTGGGCCCACCTGAAACTAGTGTATGAAGATGGTATCTGTTCTTTTGGACATGACCCAAAGAACAGATACCACCTTCGTATAGATAAGGCTTACCGGCCAATGATCTTCTCCAGTGCGAATGCACTCACATCGCCCGAACTGCTACAGGAATCTGTAGATTGACTGCCGTGGTTATTGAGTATAGTGGGCAGGGGCACTACAAATGTGGTGTGTGGACAGTAAGTTGGGAATGTGTGTCTCACGAGGAGTGTGGCAGAGAGAAGTCCCTGCAGTTGCACTATCTTCTGTTTCCTCGGTGGCTCAGATTGATACAGTGTCAGCCAATTAAGTAGGAGATCCTGGGTTCGAGTCCCGATTGGGGCACACATTTTCAGCAGTTGTCACTGATATTTATTAATGTCTGTAAGCAGCTAAAGGTCTGGATTTCATTATAATTTCATGAAACTAGTGTGTCGCAAATAAGGTAAGCCTATGTTGTCTGACGTACCTTTAGAATTGTTGTCATATGTTCTTGAGGTAGCAGATTTTCCATTACTTGCATAGTTGATTAAGTTATTTTGTACCTCAGGTGAGAATGGAGTTACTTGTGTGCTTCTGTGTTTCCCTGCGATGGAGTTTACTACCTTCCAGGCTGCTCTGCATTAGTTGTGACACTTTTTAGTAGATATATCATTGGCTCTCCTCTTTGATACTTGCACTTTTGTTCTGTATATTTTTTTATTGCTCTATATTTCGGCATCATTACAGGATCACCAGCTTTTGTCATTGTGTATCTGAGTATTTTCAGGTAAGGTGTGTAGTGTATTCTCTTTGCTTAATGTAATATCAGTTTTGGCAGTTTCAGTTGCTTGTGGGTATTAGGTAAGTTAGTGAGAGGATCAATAAACATATCAAAGGCACTGTCAATGTTGTCATATTCATTAAAATTTTCCCGCTTAACTTTTGATAACGTGGCCCTTAAATGTATGTAATATGTGTACCGTTCTGAACTACTTGTTGTTTTACATTACAATAAACACTTTCAATAGTCATCCATTAGGCTAGATGTTTTGATAAGATACTGTCTTGTTGGACGTTCATTAATAAACTATGAACTTACAGCTTGTAAACACTTCAAAAAACACACAACACTTTGAGTTTTACAGCTAATGTCTAGATTAAAGTGTCCAATAAACACAAGCTCAAAGTTGTCACTTGTCATCTCTAGGTACTTAGCGAGAATCTCATAATGTTAAGTAATTACAGTAATGCCAGACCATGGGTTACATTAGACACACAAGTATTAGCTTAATAAAGTTTCCATCATTTCAAAAGCTTCCTCTTGAGAACACATTTCAACATTTAGTATGTCACAGCTAATATTCAGCAATTCACTTTCCAAAACAGCAACTCTTCCGTGGCTAAATTTAGTTCTACAGAAAGTACTTGCTAGCACGTATTCTTCAGAAATGTAAAAGGCAGATTAAGCATGTATGAGCCAGCGGTAACTGATAAGGAAGATATGGCAGGGGTTTGTATTTAAGATGTCTATTTCATTAAATTTGTTATTAACTGACTGCACACTAGGAAGATTAGCTACCAACAAGGAAGGTTTATAACTGTTAGGCTCTTCACATTTAGTAATGGCAGCCAGCCACCACTCAACAGTTTTAGACCGAATGAGATGGCGCAGTGGTTAACACACTGGACTCACACTAAGGAGGATGATGATTCAGATCAGCATCTGGGCATCTTGAATAAGATTTTCTGCAATTTCCCTAAATCATTCCGGACAAATGCTGGGATGTTTTCTCTGAAAGGGCATGGCTGATATCCCCATCCTTGAATTATTCAGGGAGTGTGCCCTATCTCTAATGACCTCACTGTCAACTGGACGTTAAACCCTCATTTCACTTCATTCACCGAGCGAGGTGGCGCAGTGGTTAGACACTGGACTCGCATTCGGGAGGACGATGGTTCAATCCCGCGTCCGGCCATCCTGATTTAGGTTTTCCGTGATTTCCCTAAATCGCTCCAGGCAAATGCCGGGATGGTTCCTTTCAAAGGGCACGGCCGACTTCCTTCCCCGTCCTTCCCTAATCCGATGAGACCGATGACCACGCTGTCTGGTCTCCTTCCCCAAAACCAACCAACCACTTCATTCAATAGCTTTAGACATAAGCTTTTCCAGTCTTCTGGTTTTCCTAAAATCTAGTCACAGTTGGCCTACCACTGACCATCTTATTATTTTTGTTTCACTCTTGAGTGCATTGGTTTCTCTTTTATACACACTGGAACTGCCTAGCTGCAAACTGTGGGTGTATGTAACTGTTATAAAAAGACATTGTTGCACCTGACAGGGGTGCTTTCACAGACACAGTATTGGCACTTGCAAATCTTCACATTTACATGCAATTGAGTAATTTTCAAAATACAGATGTCCTTTTCCACCTTGTGCACTTTACCCTAACCGTGATTTGTGCAACATCTCAACATACAATTTTCTATTGCTAATGCAACAAGAGGCCCAAAATCTGGTTAATTAATCCTGTAAGAGTGTAGAACTGAGCAAGAGGTGATAGTTGAGTGTTTTGCAGAGCATTTGTTATGACATCTTGCAAGAACAAAATGTCCATGAGAGAGCAGCTACTGTGTTAAATCCTGCTGCAAATATAACCACAGGTTGCTCAATGAGCTAGTACAGTATACACAAAAACACTACAGTGTGATAAACTGAAACAATATCAAGTTACAATGAGTTAGTTTTTATGGAAACAACTGTGTTACTGTAGCTGTTATTTAACTATAAACAGCATAAATATTCTATTACTGGTTCTGCACTGTTTCAACGTATATATAAATGGATGCTGTGTGGCTGCAGCCTTCCAATTTGATGCCACCTTGGTACCTTGTGTATCAATTCTGCTTATTATTTTAAATGTAACTGTGGCAGTGCATGAAAAACATTGTAACCGAAGAGTTCATCCACATGTTGAGTATGCTCTCCTTCAGCATGAAAATACCAGAACACACACAAGAACTACAATGTCTGCAACACTCTGATGATTAGCATTCATTATCATCGATCATCCTTGACACATTCCCAAACTGGCCCAATCTGATTTTCATCTCTTTCCAAAATTTGAAGAACATCTTCGTCAGCTTCATTTTGATAGTGATGAAGCAGTGCAAGCAGAAGCAAAACTGTGGCTCCATCAACAAAAGTCAAACATTCTGCAGTGCTGGTATAAACAAAGTGGTCACTCATTTGGAGAAACGTGTTTGTTACCAGGGTGACTATGTTGAGATATAAATATGTACACATGAAAAACAAAGATGGAGAATGTTAATGATGTTTTTATTTTTATTTTAAAAGGTTTAAGAGTTTTCACATGAAAAATTGAGAGGCATTACTGTACAGCATGGCCTCAAATATTTCAATGATCAAGTAAACTCCATTCCCATTATTACAAATTAGCTATTTTATTTATCACTTCTACTAAATATTTTTTAAATATTAGTTTCAAAGAATTCTTTAATTGAATAGAAATCATTGTGCTGAAGCCATTTTTCTAGGACACTCTGATATTTATTTGATAACATTAACAAGCAGAATGTGGCAATATGTCCTAAAATTATATGCTTAGATAATTTTACTTGCAGTTATTATAGACCAGGGAGAATGTCAGTGCATGCAAATACAGACAGCAGCTGTTTCTACTACTGTATTCATGCACAGCACATCTCGTGTTAAATATTTACATATTTTACGGAGCATACATTAAACAATATAGTTACAAACTAGGTGATGTTATTACATTAAGAGATCTGAGTGGTTTCTAAAGGGCTCCATGGGTGCTAATCCTAATGTGCAATTGCTATCTTTCACCATCTAAAAATACACTTAGCACGTTAGTAATTTTCCCCTACAGTGTTGCCTACTGCAAATAAGAGTGAAAGGAAGAGCTTTAATAACAGTTTCCTGATTTATATAATAAAAGAGAGCATAGGAAAGTTTGCTGCACAGATTGTGTGCGTGTGTGTGTGTGTTTTGCAAGAGCGGTTTTTTTGACCAGTAATCAATCCCATTAATTTCAATGTTTCATTTTCATTTTTGGTTTACTTTATTTTAACGATGATTTCTTCTGTTTTGCATGGTGGTTAAAACACACTTTGTAGGCCTGAAATCAATGTCTAGTGTCTTCCATTTTTTATATTATTTTCTAAGACATCTTAAATTTTGTCCTGTTGTTGTGTCATATCATCAGCAATACTGGGAGTAGCACAACTGACCAATTCTTCATTGAGATTATTAGTCAACTGGGACTGTATTTCCTTGACTGCAGTTAATCTCTTTTAATCCCAGGCTCCTTGGTAATTACTTTCAGGATTTAAAATAAATTCATTTAATTTTAGCAATTTTTAGTTGTAGACCTGTATAGTGAACTAATTTATACAGAGTGTCAGAAACAGTCTGAAAAGCTTGTAAGAGTTTTGCAAGGTGGTTGTGCTGAGAAATAATAGTTAAGAAAAAAAATGTTTGTTGCTCCACTTCTAAGTTATTTAGCATTGATGTTAGCCAATCAGGTCACCACACACACACAAATTGGAGCATTTGCACACATTAAAATGTGGTGAAGTGCAGACATCCATGGATCTTTAAGTTATGACTTGTTCAAATTCTCATTACCAGCTAAAATGTGCCTTTATTGGACACGATAAATTTCAGCTAGGTGAGTAAAAGCAATATTTCTTCAGTTTGGGGAAACCAAGTACTGTGGAAATACTGTCTCTGGTAGGCTGCTTGAATTTGCGCATTGAATGACCTGATTCGCTAACTTCAACAATACATAATGTGGAAATGGCACAACAAGTAGAATATTTTTCTTAACAACTGTTTCCCTTCACAGCCTCTCCTGAAACACCCTAGCAAACTTATCAGAATGTTTCTGACCACCATATATATAAATATTTTCCCACTTTCATTGGTTTTGCCATCTAACAACATGACAGCAGCCGTTAAACATTGTGTCACTGGTATGATTAACATGAATTTGTGAGTGTCAGCTAGACATTTCTCTTATCATATGTGTTTACTATCAGTAGGAAAATAGAGGAACATTCATTAGTTGTTTTATCAGTACGCAGTATACAAGATCAATATATAACTTGTAACTGATTTCTTATATTTTTTATGTCAGTCGCAGGAAGAATTCTGTGTGTGTGTGTGTGTGTGTGTGTGTCATCTTTCTTAGGAGTTGTAAACTGAGTTTTCCATTTCAAGCCATAACATTAAATTCTCTGTTACTCCTAAAGTTTCTCACGACAGTTTGTGCGTGCGTTTCTAATTACATTGTCAAGGAATGCATGTTGGCTAATACACTTTTCATTGATATAACAGTCTGCTTCCATAGCTGAGTTGTCAGCATGTATGATGGAGATACTGTAGATTCTGGTTTGACTTCTGGTACTACTAAGAACTTTTCCTTGGTGGGAGGACTGGAAAAAACTACATTTAGCCTCATGCGATCAACTGAGTAATTACTCATTTAAAATAAGGAGCAAAATTGGCACACAAGGTACCAAGGTTGCACGAAATTGAAAAGCTGCAGTACAAACCTCTCAGAGTCATGAAAGCTTACTGATACATGTACAAGGTTAAATGTCTCTTTTTTTCTAATATTAAGGGTGTGATAAATGTAAATCACTTCATTATCATGCTGAAGAGTTTACAGCCAAAGAGATGAACAGTAACATTTACTGAATCAGTACAGAAGTGCCTTAAAGCACTATCTGAGTAAATATTTTATAATATCATTGAAGGACACAGATTATTTGAAACTGTGTTGTGCAGTCACTCTTGGAAATGCTTACTGATGTATAAAGTTTCTATAAATCATTCAGAACAATAGTTATTTAGCACGTGATACAGGTTTGATTAAGTCAGCATTCCAGTATTGCTGACAGGAACGTACATGCTTCCGAAGAGAGAAACAAATAAGTGGCCTCAGTTTTGTAGGTTTATTGGCTAAAATCTAGGTCTGGAGCAATTTCCTTTGCCACAGCATCTGTAGTTTCCCCTACATTGTCTTTGGAATGAAGGCTGTAGTGATGCTTTCATCAGACTGGGCACAGCCAACAAATCGGAAGTCATGAGAAAAAACTGCATCAGTTAGTAAAAAGTGTGTTTGCCTGTATGTCAAGTGACACACTGCTATTGCAAATAATTTGACAACTTCCGGGATTATGCCACAGTTTTCCTTAGCTCATTGAGCAACCTGTGGTTATATTTGCAGCAGGATTTAACACAGTAGCTGGTCTCTCATGGACATTTTGTTCTTGCAAGATGTCACAAGAAATGCTCTGCAAAACACTCAACTATCATCTCTTGCTCAGTTCTACACTCTTACAGGATTAATTAACCTTAAGAATCTTTCAGTAACACTATGTCATAATGTGACAAGTTTTTGGGCCTTTTGTTGCATTAGCAATAGAAAATTGTATGTTGAGATGTTGCACAAATCACAGTTAGGGTAAAGTGCACAAGGTGGAAAAGAACGTCTGTATTTTGAAAATTACTCAATTGCATGTAAATGTGAAGATTTCCAAGTGCCACAACTGTGCCTGTGACATCTCCCCTCTCAGGTACAACAATGGCTTTTTATAACAGTTACATACAGCAACAGTTCCAGCTAGGCACTTCCAATGTGTATAGCAGAGAGACCAATCCACACAAGAGTGAAACACAAATAATAAGATGGTCAGTGTTAGGCTAACTGTGACTAGAGTTTAGGAAAATCAGAAGACTGGGTTAAAGCTGACGTCTAAAGCTATTGAATGAAGTGAGATGAGGGTTTAACGTCCAGTTGACAGTGAGGTCATTAGAGATAGGGCACAGGCCCTGACTAATTCAAGGATGGGGATACCAGCCATGCCCTTTCAGAGGAAACATCCCGGCATTTGTCTGGAATGATTTAGGGAAACTGCAGAAAATCTGATTCAAGATGCCCAGATGCCGATCTGAATCATCATCCTCCTTAGGACAAAAATGCAAGTATCAAAGAGAAGAGCCAATGGTATATCTACTGAAAAGTCTATCAACTAATGCAAATCAGGCTGGAAGGAAGTAATCTCCATAGCAGGGAAACACAGAACCACACAAGTGACTCCATTCTTACACGAGGTACAAAATAACTTAATCAACTATGCAAGTAATGGAAAAATCTGCTACCTCAAGAACATATGTCATTAATTCTAAAGGTACTTCAGACAACATAGGCTTACCTGATTTGAGATGCACTAGTTTCATGAAATTACAATGAAATCCAGACCTTTAGCTGCTTACAGACGTTGGTAAATATCAATGGCAACAGCTGAAAATGTGTGCCCCGAACAGGACTCGAACCCAGGATCTCCTGCTTGCATGGCTGACGCTCTTGCCGTCTGAGCCAACGTAGACACAGAAGATAGTGCAACTACAGGGACTTATCTCTGCCACACTCCTCGTGAGACCCACATTCCCAACTTACTGTCCACACACCACATTTATAGTACCCCTGCCCACTATGCTCATTACTCTTGGCAGTCAATCTACCGAGTCCCGTAAGAGTTCAGGCAATGTGAGTGCATCCGCACTGGAGAAGATCACTGGCCAGTAAGCCTTATCTATATGAAGATGGTATCTGTTCTTTTGGTCACGTCCAAAATAACAAATACCGCCGGCCGCGGTGGTCTCGCGGTTCTAGGCGCGCAGTCCGGAACCGCGCGGCTGCTACGGTCGCAGGTTCGAATCCTGCCTCGGGCATGGATGTGTGTGATGTCGTTAGGTTAGTTAGGTTTAACTAGTTCTAAGTTCTAGGGGACTGATGACCTAAGATGTTAAGTCCCATAGTGCTCAGAACCATTTTTTAACAAATACCATCTTCATACACTAGTTTCAGTTGGACTCAGAATAGTTGCCAGATTGTATACCAGATTTCATCCACATTATGGAATTCAAGTAATGAAAGTATCTATTGAAACTTCCTGGCAGATTAAAACTGTGTGCTGGACCGAGACTCGATCTCGGGACCTTTGCCTTTTGTGGGCAAGTGCTCTACCATCTGAGCTACCCAAGCACAACTCATGGCCCATCCTCTCAGCTTTACTTCTGCTAGTACCTCATCTCCTACCTCATTCTGGAATGTATGTATTGCTTCTCAAATTACATGCTGACACATATAATTGATATTATAGTGCCTTCTCTGACTTATCTTATAAACTGTGTGTTTCAACCCTGATGTCTTGAATCCACAGTTGGCCCACTTTATAAGCAGGGAGATAAAAGCAATAGTGACAGTTGTAGACAAATATCAATCATTGCCATAACATCTAAGATCAAAGAACACTGCATGAAAGAGCAACTTTGGAGCTACTCTGAAAACAATAAAATAATCTTTTCATCACTATATGGACTTAAGCATAGGTTATCTAATGTCAGACCTGTAATAGGTGTACAAGCCTATTTCTTGATACACTTGTGTGTGTGTGTATATATATATATATATATATATATATAACAGAGGGAAACATTCCACGTGGAAAAAATATATCTAAAAAGAAAGATGATGAGACTTACCAAACAAAAGCGCTGGCAGGTCGATAGACACACAAACAAACACAAATATACACACAAAATTCAAGCTTTCGCAACAAACTGTTGCCTCATCAGGAAAGAGGGAAGGAGAGGGAAAGACGAAAGGATGTAAACCCAATCATCCCGGCCGCCCCATTGTAGCTGGTTACCAAGCCCCCACAGAACGTATCTCTGCCTACGTAGATCAACACCTTCAACCCATTACATGCAGTCTCCCATCCTTCATCAAAGACACCAACCACTTCCTTGAACGCCTGGAATCCTTACCCAATCTGTTACCCCCGGAAACCATCCTTGTAACCATTGATGCCACTTCCTTATACACAAATATTCCGCACGTCCAGGGCCTCGCTGCGATGGAGCATTTCCTTTCACGCCGATCACCTGCCACCCTACCTAAAACCTCTTTCCTCATTACCTTAGCCAGCTTCATCCTGACTCACAACTTCTTCACTTTTGAAGGCCAGACATACCAACAATTAAAGGGAACAGCCATGGGTACCAGGATGGCCCCCTCGTACGCCAACCTATTCATGGGTCGCTTAGAGGAAGCCTTCTTGGTTACCCAGGTCTGCCAACCCAAAGTTTGGTACAGATTTATTGATGACATCTTCATGATCTGGACTCACAGTGAAGAAGAACTCCAGAATTTCCTCTCCAACCTCAACTCCTTTGGTTCCATCAGATTCACCTGGTCCTACTCCAAATCCCATGCCACTTTCCTTGACGTTGACCTCCACCTGTCCAATGGCCAACTTCACACGTCCGTCCACATCAAACCCACCAACAAGCAACAGTACCTCCATTATGACAGCTGCCACCCATTCCACATCAAACGGTCCCTTCCCTACAGCCTAGGTCTTCGTGGCAAACGAATCTGCTCCAGTCCGGAATCCCTGAAACATTACACCAACAACCTGACAACAGCTTTCGCATCCCGCAACTACCCTCCCGGCCTGGTACAGAAGCAAATAACCAGAGCCACTTCCTCATCCCCTCAAACCCAGAATCCCCCACAGAAGAACCACAAAAGTGCCCCACTTGTGACAGGATACTTTCCGGGACTGGACCAGACTCTGAATGTGGCTCTCCAGCAGGGATACGACTTCCTCAAATCCTGCCCTGAAATGAGATCCATCCTTCATGAAATCCTCCCCACTCCGCCAAGAGTGTCTTTCCGCCGTCCACCTAACCTTCGTAACCTGTTAGTTCATCCCTATGAAATCCCCAAACCACCTTCCCTACCCTCTGGCTCCTATCCTTGTAACCGCCCCCGGTGCAAAACCTGTCCCATGCACCCTCCCACCACCACCTACTCCAGTCCTGTAACCCGGAAGGTGTACACGATCAAAGGCAGAGCCACGTGTGAAAGCACCCACGTGATTTACCAACTGACCTGCCTACACTGTGATGCATTCTATGTGGGAATGACCAGCAACAAACTGTCCATTCGCATGAATGGACACAGGCAGACAGTGTTTGTTGGTAATGAGGATCACCCTGTGGCTAAACATGCCTTGGTGCACAGCCAGCACATCTTGGCACAGTGTTACACCGTCCGGGTTATCTGGATACTTCCCACCAACACCAACCTATCCGAACTCCGGAGATGGGAACTTGCCCTTCAGTATATCCTCTCTTCTCGTTATCCGCCAGGCCTCAATCTCCGCTAATTTCCAGTTGCCGCCACTCATACCTCACCTGTCTCTCAACAACTTCTTTGCCTCTACTCTTCCACCTCGACTGACATCTCTGCCCAAACTCTTTGTCTTTAAATATGTCTGCTTGTGTCTGTATGTGTGGATGGATATGTGTGTGTGTGCGAGTGTATACCTGTCCTTTTTTCCCCCTAAGGTAAGTCTTTCCGCTCCCGGGATTGGAATGACTCCTTACCCTCTCCCTAAAACCCACATCCTTTCGTCTTTCCCTCTCCTTCCCTCTTTCCTGATGAGGCAACAGTTTGTTGCGAAAGCTTGAATTTTGTGTGTATATTTGTGTTTGTTTGTGTGTCTATCGACCTGCCAGCGCTTTTGTTTGGTAAGTCTCATCATCTTTCTTTATATATATATATATATATATATATATATATATATATATATATATATATATATATTAGATGGAAACAATCCATGTGGGAAAAATATATCTAAAAACAAAGATGATGTGACTTACCGAACGAAAGCGCTGGCAGGTCGATAGACACACAAACAAACACAAACACACACACAAAATTCAAGCTTTCGCAACAAACTGTTGCCTCATCAGGAAAGAGGGAAGGAGAGGGAAAGACGAAAGGATGTGGGTTTTAGGGGAGAGGGTAAGGAGTCATTCCAATCCCGGGAGCGGAAAGACTTACCTTGGGGGAAAAAAGGACGGGTATACACTCGCACACACACACATATACAGACACAAGCTTGTGAGAAGGGAGAGAAGGAAACATAGTAGGTGAATATGGATTGGGGGAAAAAAATGAAAGAGGAAGCCGTCTGGTAGAATTTTGCACAGAGCATAACTTAATCATAGCTAACACTTCGTTCAAGAATTATAAAAGAAGGTTGTATACATGGGGGAATCCTGGAGATACTTGAAGGTATCATATAGATTGTATAATGGTAAGACAGAGATTCAGGAACCAGGTTTTAAATTGAAGACATTTCCAGGGGCAGATGTGGACTCTGACCACAATCTATTGGTTATGAACTGTAGATTAATTCTGAATAAATTGCAAAAAGGTGGGAATTTAAGGAGATGGGACCTGGATAACTGACTAAACCAGAGGTTGTACAGAGTTACAGGGAGAGCATAAGGGAACAATTGTGATGAATGGGGGAAAGAAATACAGTAGAAGAAGAATTGATAGCTCTGAGAGATGAAGTAGTGAAGGCAGCAGAGGATCAAGTAGGTAAAAAGACGAGGGCTAGTAGAAATCCTTGGGTAACAGAAGAAATATTGAATTTAATTGATGAAAGGAGAAAATATAAAAATGCAGTAAATGAAGCAGACAAAAAGGAAGACAAACGTCCCAAAAATGAAATCGACAGGAAGTGCAAAATGGTTAAGCAGGGATGGCTAGTGGCCAATGTAAGGATGTAGAGGCTTATCTCACTAGGTGTAAGATAGATACTGCCTACAGGAAAATTAAAGACACCTTTGGAGAAAAGAGAACTACTTGTATGAATATCAAGAGCTCAGATGGAAACCCAGCTCTAAGCAAAGAAGGGAAAGCAGAAAGGTGGAAGGAGTCCATACAAGGGCGATATACTTGACGACAATATTATGGAAATGGACGAGGATGTAGATGAAGATGAAATGGGAGATACGATACTGCATGAAGAGTTTGACAGAGGACTGAAAGACTTGAGTCGAAACAAGGCCCCGGGAGTAGACAACATTGCATTAGAACTACTGACAGCCTTGGGAGATCCAGTCCTGACAAAACTCTACCACCTAGTGAGCAAGATGTATGAGACGGGTGAAATACCCTCAGACTTCAAGAAGAATATAATAATTCCAATCCCAAAGAAAGCAGGTGTTGACAGATGTGAAAATTACCGAACTATCAGTTTAATAAGTCACAGCTGCAAAATACTATCGCAAATTATTTACAGATGAATGGAAAAACTGGTAGAAGCCGACCTTCGGAAAATCAGTTTGGATTCCGTAAAAACATTGGAACACGTGAGGCAATACTGACTCTACGACTTATATTAGAAGAAAGATTAAGGAAAGGCAAACCTACGTTTCTAGCATTTGTAGACTTAGAGAAAGCTTTTGACAATGATGACTGGAATACTCTCTTTCAAATTCCAAAGGTGGCACGGATAAAATACAGGGAGCGAAAGGCTATATACAATTTGTATAGAAACAAGATGGCAATTATAAGAGCCAAGGGGCACAAAAGAGGAGCAGTAGTTCAGAAAAGAGTGAGACAGGGTTGTAGCCTATCCCCAATCTTATTCAATCTGTATATTGAGCAAGAAGTAAAGGAAACAAAAGAAAAATTCAGAGTAGGTATTAAAATACATGGAGAAGAAATAAAAACTTTTGAGGTTCGCCGATGACATTGTAATTCTGTCAGAGACAGCAAAGGACTTGGAAGAGCAGCTGAACAGAATGGACAGTGTCTTGAAAGGAGGATATAATATGAACATCAAAAGAAGCAAAACGAGGATAATGGAATGTAGTTAAATTAAGTCGGGTGATGCTGAGGGAATTAGATTGGGAAATGAAACACTTAAAGTAGCCATGTATGGAAGTGAAACATGGACGATAAACAGTTGGGACAAGAAGAGAATAGAAGCTTTCAAAATGTGGTGCTACAGAAGAATGCTGAAGATTAAATGGGTAGATCACATAACAAATGAGGAGGTATTGAGTAGAATTGAGAAGAAGAAGAGTTTGTGGCACAACTTGAGAAGAAGGGACTGGTTGGTATGACATGTTCTGGGGCATCAAGGGATCACAAATTTAGCATTGGAGGGCAGCATGGAGGATAAAACTCGTAGAGGGAGACCAAGAGATGAATACACGAAGCAGATTCAGAAGGATGTAAGTTGCAGTAAGTACTGGGAGATGAAGCAGGTTGCACAGGCTAGAGTAGCATGGAGAGCTGCATCAAACCAGTCTCAGGACTGAAGAAAACGACGACAACAACAACAACAACAACAACAACAACATGAACATGAAAATGAACATTTTCAGTTGACATATTAATACAGTGTTTTGTATACACAGTTATTTTACTTATGACTGGACTACATCCATTGTGTTCCAAAATCTTTAGACATACATTTATGAAATGACACAATACAAAGCTGTCCTTTCCCCTTTCCTGCTTCCAGCTTTTCCCCCACACCACACCTCCCGACACTGCACCAGACTGCGATCTAGTATCTGCATACCTCCCTCACCAGAAAGTGCTCTTCTCTCCACCTCACTTGTACACTGATATCCTTCCCCCTTCTCTCCCACACTTCAGATTGTTATTAACGTGACAGTTGTATTCCGGGCAGAACTGCTGCTGTTAATGATCATTTGCGCACAAGGTGTGCTTTCTTGTGCGTATGTTTTCTTTGCTGAAGAAGGCTTTGGATGATAGCTATAATGTGCAACAATCTTTTCACTGTATCTGTGAGCAATGCATAATTTTTATGAGGAGCAGTAATCTGTATTAGTGATGATATTATCAATAGTTGACTCTGTTTCCAAGTCGCCCTTGTTGGTTCCAATACAGTTGTATTTATGTTGTACTGTATTAACAGTTCCTCAAATTTTTGCTTTCTTTGTCTCTCTCTTCCCATGTCAATATTAAAATCACCACATATTACACACTCTTTGATTTGGTTTTTTCTAAGAGAATCCACATGTTTTTGAGGAAAGTATTAATATTTCCACGTAGTGATCAGTATGTACAGAATACTCTTAACTCATTGTGCACTGTACCTGTAATCTCAAAATCTTTTTATTTACTTTCGGGTAAAATTTGCATATATCATCCATCTACTATCATAATTAATGGCTGTTTTAACAAATATTGCCACTTTTCCATCCCTATATTCTGAACTGCAGAAACAGTTTGCTAGAACAGAATCTTTTATGCTGAAACTGCATATTTTATTCTCTTAATCAATGTTCATTTATAAACAATAGGTGTGGGCATGTTTCATTTATAAGTACTTCTAAGTCTTTAATCTTCATGTGCTGTACACTTTGATGCAGAATTCTGAGCTTAAATTCTTTTTCGTTAATAATAAATGTAGGCAGTGGTTCAAAGCATGATTCAATTTAAAATGCCACATTCTTAATGTCATTGAAATTATTGACAATACAGTAACTTGTCATGAAGCATGGGCTTCTGTGAGTATAAGAGCAGCAAAGTAGTGCCCAACAAATACTGAAAATGTGTGTAATTTATAGGCATACTATTAAATAGTACCAGAAAATATCTGTCAGCTGTATTGTCATCATGTCACATTCCATACCAAGATAACCTGATTAAGGAAAAGCTTGCTTGTATGCTGCTGCACAGTTGTAACACAACAAAAGGCCTTGTATTGAGAAATTAGTGTTCTTTATATGTGATGTACTTCAAAGTTACAAAAGAATCAGAAACTTTCCCTATAATTTATTTGAAATCATGGAAATTGTCTAATTTAACTTGCACAAAAAATAAACAAAATTAATTTTTAAGGTTTACAAACTATCCCTAACAATTTAAAAATGGATAAGTGATGTTCACAGCATTTTGTTTCTCCATATGTAAAAAAAATTGTCTGTTTAGTGACCTTTACACAGTAAATAAATCAGGCCAGAGAAAATTAAATTAACTTTTCTTTATTTGTCTTTCAACTTTACCCAATGTTATCTTAATATCAAAATACACTGCTGCAAAAAAATGCAACACCCTCAATAACTGTGTTTCTGTGGCACCAGGATTTAATATGTGCATATTAAGGGATTTTTGTGTTAGCAATTCATATAGCACTCAGAAGACGCATCTGTACACCCTCTACTTTGACTCTGCAGGCAGTAACTGTGTTGACTTTAGAGGTGAGCAGCATTCTAGGATATAAACATGGCCTACCCATAAGTACATAGTCCTGCTTGGACAGCTTCAGCCATTTAAAAGTGGACACATGTTGCACTTGTTTGGTCATCAGGGATTTCTGGGAAATGTCTGCTTGCAGCAGGAGTAAGAACATTTGTGTATCTGGCTAGGCTATCACTGATACCGTGGCACTGCCAATCATAGCTAGTCATGCAAGAGTTAATTGAAGAGTGGATCTCTGTTGTCTTCAGTGATGAGAGTAGGTTCTGTGAGTGATGAACATACCCACTCTAACACACTCTTTTTACCAGGTTCTAGCTAAAAATATTTGAGTAACATGATCATAGATTATAAGTCTTTGCTTAGGACGGTGAAATACTTGGCGTGTGTACTTATCTCTTGTTGGTTTTGATGAGTTTTCTCCAGCAATACAGTGTCAATTGGGGTGCATAATATTAATTGCTTCACTGCAGAAATCCGAGGATTCAGTGTGAAAAGCTGGTTATATTTAATAACGTCATGTTAAATAACTTACATCCCTTTGAACTCTACCAGTGTTATTTCGATGTATCAAAATAATAAATTTCTCAACAGCTTCAATACCATAACTAGGCAAATTGGTCCCAGTGATCTTACTATATTTTGAGACTGTAACACTGATGCAAAGTCCAACAACACAACTAACACGAAACTTGTAGATGTATTATGTTCGTACAATCTTAGAAATGTAGTAAACTGGGATCAAAACTGCTCAAGACACTGTTAAGTATAGTAACATAGACCTTCATTACTCAGACAACCTTGCACAACAGATAGAATATAGAAAAAAAAAACAGCTACTAAAATCATACCAAAAACTTTTGAAAAGAAACGAGTTATGAGCAATAGTAACATCAACTCTCAGAAAATTAAGCTAGCTGAGGAGAAATCGGATAGAATCTGCATTGTGGAACGATCAGATGACAAATGGAACGGGATTTATAACATCCTATTGAGACACTTTGATTCCTGTTCTCCCATTAAAGAAATGCAGACAGGGCCAATACACAGTCAAAGTGGAATAAATAATAAACTCAGACTTTCAGGCAAGTCTTGTTAAAATCAGGCAAAATATTCATGACCTAGTTGTCCTGTAAATATCAACTAGGCTGAACCTTTTCAAACAAAAATATAAACCTTGAAAGGAGAACTTTCAAACCTTAGAAAATAAGCCTACAGTAATGAAATCTCACAATCTACTAATGTAAGCGAGGCCTCCTGGAAACTCATCAATAAGTATCAATAAACCTCCACAACTATGGATGGCAAATCTTTATCCATTATACAGGATGGTTATAACCGCTTCCCTTCTTATAAAAGAACCAAAAGCATTATGTAACTCTTTTAATAAACATCTCACATCATCAGTTGACGAACTTTCAGGTACCTTATATCTCACTGTAGCTGACTTAACTATCTTCAGAGATTCAGCAATTGTTTAGATAATTAAGATAATTCTCGTTTATTGTTCTGTCTCATATATGTACAGCTGAGATGAACAACAAATGAGAATTATCTTCCTTATATTATATCTGATTATCTGCTGTGGTATCTCTGGATAGGTGAACTGTGGCATTTACCGGTGTGATGTGTGGCTTATGAGCAGCTGTTCGACCATGAGGTCCAAGTTTTCTCACCTCCCACGTAACTGTCAAAATACTTGCAGTGGATCCTGATGCAGTTTGGAATTTGTGTGTGACGGTCTGGATAGATGTCTGCCTATTACACGTTATGACCCTCTTCAACTGTGGGCGGTCTCTCTCAGTCAACAGGTGAGATTGGCCTGTACGTTTTTGTGCTGTAAGTGTCCCTTCACGTTTCCATTTCACTATCACATCGGAAACAGTGGACCTAGGAATGTTTTAAGAGTGTGGAAATCTCGCATGCAGATGTAGGACACAAGTGACACCCAATCACCTGACCACGTTCGAAGGTTGTGAGTTCTGCAGGGCGCGCAATTCTGCTCTATCACAATGTCTAATGTCTACTGAGATCGCTGATATGGAGTACCTGGCAGTAGGTGGCAGCACAATGCACCTACCATGAAAAACGGTTTTTTTTTTTGGCGGAGGGGGGGGGGGTGTGTGGTCAGGATAACTTTGATCACAAGTGTGTTTGCAACTACTTTTCCACAGTCTTTACACGATATAAGAAAGTTAAGCTTGTACACAGAGAAAATTTCGTCTCAACAAAATAGTAAGTAGTATACTTTACATTTATATTTCCTTTGTCTTTAATTTTGTATTAATGGAACAAGTGTGAAAACACTAATGGTGTGAAATTGAGAATCATAGTACAAATTGCTTCAGAGAATTCGTGTTTAGAGAACAGATGTAACTGCTGTGTTATATTCACCGTCATTTAAAACATGTTTTCAGTCACTTGATATAGTGATCATTCAAAATACCAGTGACAACAGAACTGGACAAGTTACCATAGTGACTTAGATTAGATTAGATTTACTTTCATTCCAATTGATCCGTAGTGAGGAGGTCCTCCAGGATGTGGAACATGTCAGAAAAACAACAATACATGACAAATATTTACAACTAAAACAAATAAGCTAATGTACCATTCCACAGGTCCCAAGTGGAATGATCGTCATTTTTTAATGAACAGTAAGAGTCATTTTACAAATACTAATGCACTGAATTTAAAATAAAAAAGTTTTTTATTTATTTATAAGGTAATACAACTACTGTAATACTTATTTACAATGAACACATTACTGCACTGAAATGGTGCAGAAGTTAGATTATACTAACACACACACACACACACACACACACACACACACACACACACACACACACACACACACACACACACACATTTTCAATGAACACATTACTACACTGAAATTGTGCAGAAGTTATGTTGTACTTATATACAAATCAGTTGGTTTTACTAAGAAATTCATCAAAGGAGTTGGCCACCAATAAATCCTTTAGGCTTCTCTTAAACTGAATTTCATTGGTTGTTAAGCTTTTTATGGCTGCTGGCAAGTTATTGAAAATGTGTGTTCCTGAATAATGCACACCTTTTTGTACAAGACTAAGTGACTTTAAATCCTTGTCCTGTCTTCACCAACAGGCAGTTTAGTTTCTGTGCTTGTGAATGAAATGAAGTGAGAGATAGTTTGTTGCCTATATACTACAAATAAATGGCATCTACACATGGCAAAACGCACTTCAAAATGAGAATCCTTTCCGATGTACAAAATAAAAATAAAAAAAGTTTTGACTGGTAGCATTTATTTATAAATAGAGACCTGATTATATGCATTATAAAAACTTATGCATTAAAATGCTAAAAATACATGAAAAGTGTAGAAAATATGTAAGATCAAATAATAAAAAAAACAAGGGAGTTACTGCGTGTATAATATCTCTAAGTCGAAGCTGTGCATATCAGTTACTGGTACTTGGAGGAGCGTCGGCCACGCGAAAGGTAGATACATTTAGAACGCTGATAACATTTTCTGAATTCTTTCTGGTAGAAAAAAATGGTCCAAATGGCTTTCAGCACTAAAGAACACGTACCCCAACGAGTTACCACTGGTTTGGGAGGGCAAATGCACATTTGGTAGTTTTCCCTTGTAGGTATTGATGCGAGAAGAAGTGTTCAGAAAATTTTCTTTGTGGATGAAATCAGTTTATTTACATTCATAAACATGATACGTACTTCCTCAGCAAGGCGATGTACTCCATGAGCAAAGCACATCACATATATCAAATTGGGATAAAATACTCGGAAGGCTTTTCCTGCGTCGATCATATATGGAGCAGCATCAGAAGTAAACACATACTCCCTTTAATCTGCAGAATATTCTGGTAATATTTCTCTAATATCCTCATTCACAAATCTGGCTATCGTAGAAACATTTACTTTTCCAAGTTCTCTGTAGACCGCTAAATAGGAAGAAGAAGGTTCTTTTAAAGCACCAGCAATTACATTTGCAGATAACGGCCACAAGTGTCTGTAGTTTCGTCAACTAAAATCCAGATAACGCTCATTGCGTATTTCTTGCAGAACATTTACGTAAATAGTCGGTATGTAATTTCTGCACAATGTTGATTCATCTGGTATATTTTTAATTAAGAAATATTTGTGCAGGAAGTCTTCGAGGATAGGGTTTGTAATTTTGTGAAGACGAATATTGCTTGCAAAGAATGCTTCACATAGATCCACGTTAAACCGACTTTTGTGACTACCTTTGGACAAATGCGTGCTACTGCAACTTGCTGTTGTCAAAAGTTGTTGCCGTGGTCCTTTCTCCTTCATTCCTGCGATATGAAGACTTCTCTTGACATGCTAGCTCTATTTGAAAGTTGTTTTTTTTTTTTTCACAAAACGTTTTCATCGCAAACTTGAAAAAGGAAAGCAGTTCTGTCATGTGTAAATGTTCCAGGATGGTCAGCTATCCACGAAACGCCGTTTCTGTTTTCGGGCGGCATGGCGTACAACATGTTACACACTACATGTCGTAAAAACGTTCGACTGTGTACAAGTAAATAGAATGCTAAACTGAAACAAGGGACGTGGGACTAAAAGCTTGCGTAGTTTAATATTTGCCAACGGGTACAGTACGACAGCGGAGGGGATTAACCGGGTGGACTGGCGCAGGAACATAGAGTGACTGCCTGTTCCTCTTCTGTAATGATTTCGCTAGGCAGTGGCCTCTCAGTTATCGATTGCACGCAGTTCTAGGTCGCGGTCAATCTGTGAGACATCAAAACCAGATCGAGCTATAGACCTCCCGTCTAAATTTTTAAAATATTGTAAACATACGACGAAAATATGCATCGTCACTAGTTTTTAGGTAAAATCTTCAATAATCGGTGAAAAGGAGTCAAATATTTAAATGCATATGCAACATGCAAATGCATATAATTTCAGTCTCTAAATTATAACCAAACGGAAGAAATAAAATGAGCAGAACATACAGTGAGCACATATACGTATAATAATGTAGATAAAAATGGATGAAAGGTAGACGGAGAGAAACAGTTCATCATATTCCAACCTTGCTTAGATTCAGTATTGTGGGACAGACCACTCATGCATGGCCTCATCCTCTGAAAAAATTGACATGTCCATCCTCAATGTCCAACCTTGCGTATAAGGATAGGTTCCCACCAGTGGGACAGACTTTTTGAAAAAATCTATGCGGTGATGGAGGTAAAGGTCCAAGGAAATCACACCCTGCAACCATTCACCCTAGTGGACCCTCATTTGCGAGTAATGGACGAAATAAAGATTCAGAATTTCACGTCATGATCTATACGTTTAAAAATGAAAGCACTTCACATAGTGGTAGCGTAATGTAATGGTGAAGGTATCGACCTCACGTACAGTGTGTTGTTGGTTAGAATCTTGGCAGATGTACTTAATTTTTTTCTATTTTAAACCTTCATCGAAATGACTTTGATCATTATTTTTATTCAGTTAATTGGTGTAATTGTAATTTTTCTATTCATTGGTGACATTATTTTAGTCAACGTTTTAATTTCATTTGCTCTTATTTTTTCTTCCTTTCGTTTTTTGCACTTGGAATCTTCGTGCATGTGAATCTAGTTAATTTTATGTATATATCATTATGTTTAAACATTTGAAGATGCTGATCTGTGGGTTAAAAACAGAATGCAAATGATGAAATAATCTGTAAACGTAGGCTTCCCCGGCCGTTGTCACAGTCAATAAAATTCTTCTGAGTTTGAGTCCGCATTGTCATCTGTAAATTTAGCCATACACTCTCAGGAAGGCGCTTTGCAACAGTCGCCGAAACGTCGGAATTTTACAGATGACAATGGGGCCTCAAACCCAGAAGAATTTTATTGACGATGAAATAATCTATTTATATGACTGTGCAATGGATTCAAGAATGTATAATTCGTTAAAAGATTTACATCTATTTGGATGGCTATCGTCATAGAAACATTCAAAATATACATTCTTATTGCGCTATTTACAAATTAACATAGATGATGATTTAAACGAAAGCAGGGACTATAAGTAAAACGAAATTGAGGCAAAATGAGAAACAGAAATAATGAATGCAATAACATTGATGAGAAGTCAATGACAAAATGAAAGTAATTATATCGAAATTAATAATACCAATAATCAAAATCACATGAACTATGATTCCAAATGAAAAAGGCGGACAAGAAGAAATATGAGTGCAAATGATGAACCTTATACGATGACAAATATGACTGGCAAATGAATAAAAAATAAATTAAAACCAATTAATTGAATAAAAATAATGATCAAAGTCATTTCGATAGAGATCTAATAATAAATAAGTGTATATCACGAGATTTGAACTGCATGAGATGTCAGTACCTTCGCCATTACGCTATGTAACCAGACTGTAGGCCCTTATCAGTTTTAAATCTATACACCATTATGCGAAATATTTACTTTCAAATCAGTGCACACCAGAACGAAAGACAGTACGTTCACCTGCATCCCTTACTAATACTTCGGAAAAGTCGATTATCCACTCCCTGCGACATTTCGTTAAATTGGATGTTGCGGAACGGACCACGTATCTGCGGTCACGTCCTCCAAAAATTGATACCTCGAATTTGATCCCTATCCTAATAGCTCTCAACAAATTTGTTGGCCAGAAATATTATATGTTACTACAAATGTTGTTGAGTGCGTATTACGCAAGTCACAAAGAGTTAAGTTCCACGGGAGCTTATAGCTATTTTGTTAGCAAAATAGGAAAGGTCGTAGCTATAGAGGTTTGTTACTGTCATTTCTTCCTTCTATTTGCTATATGAAATAAACTCGTTATGAGCGCTGCCTCAGACGGCACGCGATAGTTGTTGAGCGTCGTCGGTAGATGGCAGCTCGCACGTTACCTCTTAGCGAGATAGGAGTGCGTCCCACATGTAAACTGAATGCGCGGGAAATACAACTGCGCTATGGGCAGGGATGAGCTAAACTGTGACTTTTCAGTATCAGTGATTTCTGCGAATGCTTCTTTCGGTAACTGCAATTCTTAGACGCAGTTTACAATTACAGTTCACGCATTCTACGAATTCTGTTTTCGCGATTTATAACGGTAGATGTGGCGGTCGCAAATAAGAAGCAGTTTCATGAACACGAATGCTTATTTCCCCGTCCTGTAATACATTCCATTCCAAAGATATTTGCTGCAATTCGCAGTCAACTAAATGACGACAGAGCTTACAATCAGGCAATAAAAATTGTGATACGAGTGGCGGATTTTGAAGATTATCTTGGTTGACATGGTTCAGATACGGATCAGACGTGTAGATTTGTGTCCACGGTCATAACTTGCTATACATGTGCGTTTGCCAAGGCTACACCAAGGAAGGGAAAAAAAAAACATCAGATTCGTGACAGCTCAAAACACATGAAACCACGCAGGTCTACAAAAGGACATGTAAGGAACGTTTTCAATATAATATGGTGTGTTGTAGTGTTGTGGATGTATCTAAGACAATAATGTGTTAGTTTCCTTAAGAACATGCTTAAAATGTATCTCGTTACTTTGTTAATAATGTATTAGTTACTTTGCTGTATGAAAATGCTTACCACATATCCTATTTCTTTTTTTAAGTGTCGTGCATACAGAGTGTTAAGTTCTTACATTCTCGAAATGGTAGAAGTTTGGATCCCATTTGGAAAATTTACCTGGACAAGGAGTGACGATAAAACTGGAGTTTGCCTTGGCAGGTAAGGAAACGTATTTACAGGTTTTGTTAAGAGTGTACATGACAGGATTTGAGCTGCATGAGAGTTCAGTACCTTCGCCATCACGCTATGTAACCAGACTGTTGTAAGTCATTATTATTTTTAAATCTGTACATCAATACGCGAAATTTCGAAATTTTTGGTCTTAAATGAGTGCCCACCATGGTAGAAAGGCTGGAGGGAGGTTCAATATTGCAAGGGCCTCGTGGTAGGAGCACTCAATGCATCCCAACAACAGTGCATAAAAAGATAGTTTTGGTGATCCAGTTGTTACACTGGAGGGGGCCACAATGTTGCAAGGGCAGATTGCCATATGTCAACCCAGCTTACACCACAAAGTCCCTTACAGATAAGTCTGTCACCTCACAGATAAGTCTGTCAGCTCAGCCAGTATTCCATGGCATTGTTGTGGGCACTATCACACTCTAGCCATATTTTACAGATTAAAAGAAAGGCTAGAACGGTGTTTGTAAGAACCAGTAGTTAACTGTTCGTTACTTTCATTTAGTTTACTTCACTACATACAGTCTTTGGCTTGTAAAGCTTTCCCCCTTTTGTGAATTAGTATGATATGGACAGCGCATTCCGCCCCCCCCCCCCCCCCAAATTCTTGATTCCGGAATACCTGTTAGGTTGAGGAATCAAACTTGTGTTCCCGTTATGGTGTAAAGTCTTTGCACAATTATGAAATGCAATTACGTTGATTTTAGTTGAGAATTAAATGTATATTTTTCAGAAAAGCAATTGATATTTATATTTTTAGAGTTGCAAGCAGAACTCTGGACATTTCAAAAGAAAGGACATGTGTCTTGTGATTGCCATTGATGGCAATGCATTGCAAAGTGCTCACATGCCGCCGGCCTCTTGTTTGGTATGTAGTTGTCATGTTAGGGCTTTCCATTCACTGGTACAGTTGACAATTGCAGGATGGTTGTTAGTGCATGTATATGTGCTGCAGTATGTTTCCTCAACACATCCGCCCGGGCTAGATGGGAATTAAGACGGAAATGGGAAGGCCAGACCATTTGCCAAATATCTGCTCAAGAGATCTCTTGTACATGTGCTGTTTCATGAATTTGTCATCCAGAAAAATGAAGTCAGGGCCGAATGCATTTCTGAAGAGACAAACACCTTGAAGGAGTAGAGTGTGACAATGATGTTGCAACATTAAGGCTCTCCATACCATAGCAACTAGACCACTGAAATGATCATGTTCGACAATGTTCCTGGGTGCATTACGTGTGGACTCATGGTAGCAGCGCTTAATGCACCCCTACAACACTGCCTAACATGATTCTTTTGGTGGTCTAGTTATTATGCTGGAGGGAGGCACAATGTTGCAGGGGCACACTGCCTTCAGATCTTTCAACACAGTACACTCACACTTCAACATCATTCTGACACTGTACTCCTTCCCAATGCTCGGTTTTTCACGAACACATTTGACCATGTCTTCCTTTTTATGGATGACCATACGTGACCACATTGAACAATGGAGGTGGAGCTCTTGGAACAGGAGAAATTCAGCAAATATAGTGGCGTGCCCTTTCCCCCGGCTTAAATCTGATCAAGCATGTTGGGAGGGACGCATTACAAATTTTTCAAAAGGCTCTAAGCACTATGGGACTTAACATCTGAGGTCATCAGTCCCCTAGACCTAGAACTACTTAAACCTAACTAACCTAAGGACATCACACACATCCATGCCCGAGGCAGGATTCAAACCTGCGACCGTAGCAGCAGCGCGGTTCCGGACTAAAGTGCCCAGAACAGCTCGGCCATAGCGGCCGGCGGACGCATTGCAGTATGGTCACAAGCACCAATGACCATCCAGCTGTTCTCAACTGCACAAGTGAAGGAATGGGACATCTTATCAAGAGAACTCCCTACCAGGCTCGTGAATAATGTGGGAGGACATTGCAGAGCATTCATTACCATCCTTGGTGATCACACACCCAATTAAGAACTGTGTCCAGTCTTTTGTATTGTCCAGGGGGCCATAATAAATGATGGCGACTTCAGGGTAGTTATTATCTTTGAATGAATGCAACATTTATGGTTATGTCATACTGTATTTCTTTCAGTTACCTCCGGTACTGTAGTCAAGTAGTAATTTCTGTATATAGTTTCATGGAGCTACCTTACTTGGCATTGACACATAAAGTGAAAGTTAATTTTTTTTATTTTGAGCTTCTCGTCATTACAGAGGCTTATCTCCAACATAATAATTTGCTCGGAAATTACTATACAAAGAATGAACGTTATTAAACTATATTTTCAAAATATTCCTCCAGCTGTATTGATCTTGTGTGTCCTCTTTGTCTGCGCCCATTCTCCTCATTGTGTGCTGCACATTTTGGAGCCAGGTGGTCTTAGGTCGTCTTCTTCTCCCCACCACTTCCCACCCCAGTATCAATTCTGGTATTCTGGCTTCCTCCATTGGTCGTAGATGCCCATACCACTGAAATTTCTTCCTATCCATTATGTCATATATTCTTTCTTTTATTTCCATTCTCCTCATTATTTCGGTGTTCCTTATCTTCTCTTTCCTGGAGATTCTTGTCGATCTTCTCCAGAAGTTCATATCTAGAGCTTGTAATTCTTTAACTTGCTTCAGATTAATTGTCCAGGTCTCCATTCCATACAGAACCACACTCTCTAATATGGATTTGTAGATTAATTTTGTAGTTCTGCTCATTACATTCCTTCTCCGTAAGACTGAGTTAAGCATCCCAATGACCTTCCGTTCGCTACTAATTCTTTTATTGATTTCTGACTCTGATTTTACCTCGATTCTTAAGATGGATGCCAAATAACAGAAAGTGTTTATCTTTTTGATTTTCTTTCCTTCAATGTATAGCTCAACTAAATCATTAGTCAAGTATTCTGTTTTTTGGTAATTAATCTTCAAACCCTTTTTTTCCTTATATTTTTCATGCCAGTGTAGTATGAATGTATGGGTCTGTGAATGCTTTTGGGGCCCTTTTGTTGTTTAATGTGGTGTGAAACTAATATGTGTTGTACAATCTGTTGCATGTACAACATTATCACCATAACAAGATCCTGAAGAGTGTGGCCTGCTGCAATTGGCAACCTACTGTATTCGTCAACCTGAAGATGTCCTCAAGAGAGTGTAATAAATTATAAATCAGGTGCAAGAGAGATTGCCAGGTGTCATCCTGTTGTAGGTTTTTTTAAAGGCGACATTTCCCCAGTAACCTGGGGGGAGCGCCATGTAAAGGTTTGTCCCTTTCACTTTAACAGAAGCCACATTCCTGACATTCTACCAGAAAAACAGCTTCTACCAAAATGTGTATTAATTCAAAGTGTGCAGTACACATACTATGTATTGTAGAACCCAATGCTGAGATGCTGTTTGATAACACACTAAGTCACTCCAGTATCAACACCTGAGTTCATTAATACTATGAAATATCAATGTGTCTTTTTAAAAAAAGATAGTTGGAGATTATTTTGTGTTGGAATTACTCCTTGCATCAAGCAGCAGGTGACTAGACATATTAAAAACATAATTAATGCTCAAACTATCATGTTTTATGGTTTAATAATGCAAATGGTAAAAGCAAGGTTGTGTCTCATTTAGTGTTGAAGTAATAATTGCATTTATGAAAAATTCAAATGAAAAAAATGTTAATACTTTTGGACAGAGTCTACGATTCATCAGTCTTCTTGTGAATATTATGGATTGTAATGTGATTATTGTATGTAATCTTATTGGTACAATGAATTGGTTGGTTGGTTGGTTGGTTTGGGGAAGGAGACCAGACAGCGTGGTCATCGGTCTCATCGGATTAGGGAAGGAAGTCGGCCGTGCCCTTTCAGAGGAACCATCCCGGCATTTGCCTGGAGTGATTTAGGGAAATCACGGAAAACCTAAAGCAGGATGGCCGGACGCGGGATTGAACCGTCGTCCTCCCGAATGCGAGTCCAGTGTCTAACCACTGCGCCACCCCGCTCGGTACAATGAATTGATGAGTCTTGTAAGGAGTATGAAAATAAATTTCTGTTGTTCGATAAAGAAGCATTCAAGCTGTTGGTCAACTGTTCTGTTTGTGCTAAATAAACATGCACCTCTCTACTGCGTTCAATAGTGCCATCAGGTCCTAATAAGGCATTGGTGATGCCTTATGATTGTTGCTAAAAGTATTATGTTTAACTATAGAACAACTTTATGAAAACTGCACACATCCACTCAAAAAGCCCAACAATTGATTTTATTGGTGTTGAGTACACAATATGCATTACATATTCCTGTAGTAAAAAGTTAGAGATGTGGTCAGGGAAACATATGTGAGGAAGTTGGTGTCTACTTCTATTTGCTCACCAATTGAAAGCAGTACAATACTCGAATGGGGGAATGTGACTGTACAACCATCTTGCATGAAGAATCAAATAAAGAATGTTTTGTAACTGCTGAATTATTTAAAAAGCAGTAAGTGTTTGCTACACAAAGCATGTCACTATTTGACAAACTGTGTACTGAAAACATTACGTCTAAAAAGGACTGTGGGCGACTGTATTTGCCACTGTTGTACTTTGCAGTGGAGAGTGAGACTGTGTTCTTGCATAGAAACATTTTGATGTGAAATCAAATATGCTCATCATAGCATTTTCTTGTGGTAATAAATATGAAACTAATTTTCTGAAAGTGGACACTGTTCTGACACATCTTTTCATTCAGACTATTGAAAATGCTAGAGTAGGTGATATAAGACAAAAAATAGTAAGAAAAAAATAAGGCTGTAGATCGGAGCACAAGGCTAAAGAACAAATACGCAACAACATAAACATACTGATGCTATTCTATCTTTTACATGGTACTTAAGAAAAATAAAAAATCAGTACACTTATGTGGCAAATGGCACTGGATTACAGAAAGGAAATTGGGTTAGTATACTTTTGTAACTAGCAGATAAAAAGTGAAAAATGTACTTGTAATTTTCAGTCAAGATAGTACATTGATAACTGTAGATTAGGTTAAGTAATAGAGAAATCCATAGTTTATGGGGCACGGACCGTATGAAGTAAGTTACTACTGGTTGATCAAGATGGACAAGGGACTGAACAAAAAATTGACCACCTTAAAGGAATGGAATAGAGGAATGGATAAAAGTAGTTTTTTTCTTTGTGTATTCATAAATATGACTTCCAATGTTAATATTACTCTTAAAGTCAATAAGGAATAAATGTTTGGAAAATATAGAAAAGTACGAACACTATTAAGCACAGTAGTGTAATTTTACCTTTATTTTTATGAAAATTATATGAATGCTCAGGTCTAAACTTTGGAACTGGAAAGAAAAGCCACTTTCAACCTACAGAAGAATAGAAGTACAAACCACTTGAGAAAAACCAGCAAAGAACGTTGTAGTGAGGGTCAAGACCCAGACATTTATACATTTTTTAGCATAGGCTGGTGCGCTGACAGAAATATAGAAGTGAAGAAGGTATGATCTATGCGGCAAGCCATGGAAGGTGAGTTATAAAGGTAAGTAAAAGACGCAATGAACGGAAAATGAGCTGCAAACATAACTGACTCAACCAGATCAGTAGATATTGTCAATTTAATTGGAGAATAACAAACAGTACATACTTACATCTGTAGTTACGTATGTGAAGATGTCACTAACCAAGGAGGAATAGGGAAAGAAAAGTTAAATAATTTTCTCTGTTCTAGATTTGTCTGTTGTATATAGTTTTTATTAATATTAGTGTTTGTATTAAGATTTGAAACAATTAATTGGTAATTACTGTGGAGGTTGTGCATGTGACAGGAACATACAGGTGCATACAAATTCTATACGAGAAGACCACAGCTCGTCATCCAGGTAGTATGTACAGAGCAGTCTGTAGAACTGAAAACATCCAATGAGTTTACAAGGAGAATTTAGAAAGTAGTTTGAATAAGCAATGTGACTGGCAAATTGTGGTGCATAACATGAAATAGATACGTCTGATGAACATCGGCATCACCATAGAATATACCTGATAGCCGACTGACATTGTGCGTTGGAAAAAAAAAAATTGACAAAAGAAACTTAACAAAAAAATTGAAAGTTCAGACGATGCAGGAACATATGGGGTTCAAAACTACGTGAGTGATCTTACGATAATAAAACAAGACACGATATCCTTATAGAGGGCAGTACCAATTTTTTAGCTATTCCATATAGGATTTTGTCTAGTTTGCTATTATTTTATTTAATGGTCTCCCTTATTATGAATTTCGGCATTGCCATTACCAGATTTATATGAAAGAGGAACAAATGTGAGAAGTAAATGGTAAAATACGTAAGTTTAGATAGAAAATGACTTACCAGTAATGAAGAGAGATTAAAAATCGTTACAACATAGCTTGCCAATGAGTACAAGTATACAAGTAACTGCCAACTGAATATCATATCAAGTAATTGCTGTAACAACTGGCCTCCAGATGGCGGTAGTAAAGTAACTCTCAAATAATTGAGAGCTCTTCCTCCGAGTACTGTGACTCATAAATATTTTTAGTCTCCTCCACAAATGTTTTAATGACTCGAATTTTATGTTTGGGATGGTGAATGGAATTTTTATGAAGTTATCTACTGTCTGAGTTAGTTCTCTTTAGAGTTTGTGCTCTCAATTCCCATCAATTCCTAATTACCCTGTAAGGTGCTCCAGCTCTTTGTTATGTAGGTGCCTACCAAAAACCAATATTGGTGTTACAGTTAGATTAGATGTTAAAGGTTCTTTTTCTTAAATGAAATGTTGTAATATCAGTGCTTAACTATGGACATATGATTTTACAATTTCATCCGTTGCGTGTAATTTGAGTAGAGAGTAAAATTTTATGCTGGCTCGTGAACATTATAAGAAAAGGTAAATCGTTTTGTAGTATTAAATTTCTCATGTTATGTGTTCTTTAACATTCAATGATGCTTCCATGTTCTGGTAAGTATGAAGGTTAATTATGAACTGTGGTTTGTAACAGCCTTGACTAACATTCGTTGTGTATTAAACTACTTCACTGTTAATAGATACTTTTTGTTACATAGTTTTAGTCATGATAGAAATTTTGGATTGTCATCAAACGTATGTTTCACGATTCTGCTGTGTTAACGGTTTCTTGAATGTGAAATTTAAAACTTCGGATTTCGTTCTGCTATCTTCAACTGCCACATCACACTGGTGAACTAGGGACTGAATGAGACACTTAGACCATTTTAGCGATTATTTTAGATAGGACCGCATGCCACAGTAACTTTATGTTCAAGCAGCATAACACTTCCGACCGTTGTTTACAGATGTATAGCGTCCAAAAAAAATGATGATATCTCCACAGTCGCTCCAACTGGATGTCGTTTCTCACTGACCAGCAGCAAACCCCACCTCCAATACATCGTCATCATCTATTTGTCGAGGAGCAAAGGGTGTAATTACAATTGAAAAAGCCCTCGCTTCTTTTATTTTCTCGATTTCACCACTTCCTCGAATCCATTTCGTATATTTGATACTTGTAAATCCAGCCAATACAGTGGCGTCTTACCTGTATATATTTGGACAGCCAAGTTACGAGTTTCTGTTAGTGCATTTCAGCCTTATGCCACGTTTACACCCAGATCATACAAATTTCTCGACTAAGACATAACTGCGAGTGGAAAATACACGAGTACGTCCATTCAGGGTTAATTTTCAAGGGTCAAGCAATCGGGTAGAGAAACGTTTGCACACCATAATGTTATCCCAAAACTGTTCTGTATCGAGTCTAAGCACATTTTAAGTTCTTCTCGCTAAACACTTTGGAGGAGGAACACCCCACGACGGATCTGTTGCAGCAGGCGAAATGAGTTTGTTATGAAAAAAAAGTACCTGTTGGAGTGTCAAAGATTTTGGTGACTCAGTGATTCATATTAAACATGTGTCTGTTTAGACTCTACAATATACGAGCGGAAGCTGAATTTTCAAAAGGAATAATACATTATGTAAAAACCTCCTTTAGGCTTGAATGTAAAACATGCTTTATTCCAAGCGAACAATGAATTTCTGTTTGTGCCTTCGATGTACCAACTGTACGTATCTGAATAACCACTATGACTCCATCGTCATTCACTTATTCAACATCAAGTGTGCAGGATGCCTGTGAATAAGGTGATGCTGTTGCAGGCTAAGAGGAACAGTAGTAGTGTCGTAATTCTAGCAGTGAAATTTAAGAAGTGGTAGTGAGTGTATTGTGCAAAATGTGGTCGTGGATATTGAGGTTCATGCTTTAGTTATCGCTATATCATAGCTATCAAAGGAAACTAGTGACTGCAGGATTCTGCTTTATTCAAGAACACAGCAGTGCCCACACATCAGAAAAAATATTCTAGAGCTCTTCCTTCCTCAGAATGTTATGAAAATTTGCTTTGAGGACTACGCATACACTACGAAAGAGAATGTTTTACAACATTTTTAAATGGGCAAAACAAAGAAATATGCGTAGTGTGCTCTGGAATGTTTACATAAAACTTTACGAGTAGTCACATCTTGCACGATCTTGATTAATACATGTTACCTACACAACTTATACCATTACTGTGTGATGTATCGTGCAGATTTAATTTGCTATCTGACATGTTTAAGAGGGAACCACTCATTTCAGAGTAGGAGCCCTACTTTAACCACTATGACTCGAATGCCCGCCGGCCGATGTGGTCGAGCGGTTCTAGGCGCTTCAGTCCGGAACCGTGCAGCTGCTCCGGTTGCAGGTTCGAATCCTGCCTTGGGCATGGATGTGTGTGATGTAGTTAGGTTTAATTAGTTCTAAGTCTAGTGGACTGATGACCTCAGATGTTAGGTCCCATAGTGCTAGAGCCATTTGAACCATTTTTTTAAATGCTCAATGGGAGACTGATGGACCACCATCAATTAAGATGTATTGTGATGAATGTACAGCTGAAATGATCAATAATGAAACAAATGTCTGTTCCGTAGTCACAACAGCCAAGTAAGCTGCCACTACTTTTTTATTAACCTATTGCTTTACTTCATGGTTTCTATGATGATGAACGTAGACAGTTCATATTTAAAAGTATTGCATTCATAGAAGATATCTGTACTGTAGAGAAATTCTCAGCAACCATTCCATCACCGAGGTCTTTCAAGGATGTGAAGTTTGCTAAAATGCGAAGGACGGCAAAATGGTTAATACATCTTTTTCATGGAATTCACTGGGGTGATCCTGACATACCCTTTGAAGATATGGTGATGTGGCTTCGATTATTCGACCATCTTCTGTGTCAAGACGAAGGAGGAGATCGCACGGATGTGTCGAATCTTCAAGTATACTGCTATTCAAGACTTGGCATTCTACGGCTGCCTGCTCTCCATCGACTCAAGAAGATGTGTCAAAGTAGTGTTACTACATCTGCTTATGAAAACTATGGCAAGCTGAAAGAGAGAGAGAGACAGAGAGAGAGAGAGAGAGAGATCTATGTTTGTATAATAATACCCTTTCCCAGAAAATTTCTCTCCTTCATACCTGCTCTTTGTTGCCACAGATGACGTGTCCCTATTCTCATTTGTACTAATACTGCAGTACACAAGAGGTGCCTATTTGCTTCCACCACCCTGAGTTAAATGTATAAGGTCTAATTAATGTTCACCAACTTGCGGTCTTTTATAACTGTTGTTACCTGCGCAGAAAACAACTCGTAGGTTGTGAATCCGTTATCTTGAGGAACTGATATTGTATAAATAATTAAATTTTCAATTAGTTTGTTTATACGGGATGCCACTCGCTATTTATTAGCAGAATACGAGACTTTATGAATCACAAGTACGTGTCCAAATAACCATAGACTGCTAATTAAGTTCTTAACCAATACCGACAAAGTCAGAAACATGTCTGTCTTCTGACACTGACGAACCAGCTCAGATCTTTCAACCGAACTATTTCGCCCGCCATTCAAGTTAGGCGCGATTCGAAGATCTCAGAAGAGCATCGACTTCCTTTTCGTTTAGCAGCTGGTTACTAATCTACTGGTAACTAACACTTTCGAAATGATGGAATGAGAACCTGCTACTGAGAGATGTTTTAACATGAAATGCAAGTAAATACACAGTGTAGGCGATTTTTCTCACAATACCCACACCGAACAAACCATCTGTCATCGGTACCTCACACCACATTACGTTATTTTGCCACTGCTGCATTCTCAGCTGCTCTAAGAAGAGTTTTTTGTAGCCGAATATGATGGCCATAAAGCCAAGAAATATTGCACATCATCCTCCTTCTGAGATTTCAAAAAATTGGAAACTTCTCTCAGACAACATTCAATTTGGGAAATAAGAAAATTTTTCTCAAAATTTAAAAAAAAAATTCAGCTATCATCTCTGCAAAGCCATACCATTCCACTATAATTGTGATTTATTATAGTTTTTCAAAACTTCGAATCTGTTCTATATTTTTCATTCTCAAATTATAAATTAATTTATACAGTCATAGACTTAATTACTTAGTGATACTCCCTGGGACGGGAGTGATATTTATGTCAATAGATCACTCTCGAAAATACATAACTGCGGACCAGTGTGCAGTGATTAGCCCCATGATGTCAGACAGACGTATGAAATCCGCATGAAAATGACAAATTCTGTTTAGTCATGTATGAGCCCTCAACCCAACACCAGCTGTTAAATCACGGAACCTAATCAACTATAGAAGCAACAAACCGAAAAACTGTTGATTTTCTTCGTAGTTAGCGTGTGCTGCTTGATAATCTCACCATACTCAAAACCACGAGACATGGCTATCAACTCCGCTGTAAAACACTACAGTGATCTGGTAAGGAGCACAGTTCAATATGTGCAGTGTGAGAATGAGCAAAGCCTAAATGACCAGCAACCATCGAGCCATCAGTATAGACTACTTCTGAACCCTGGGATGCGCCAAGGAGGGACAAAATTGGTGGCGGAGGGCCTCAAGATGAACGAAGTCTTTTGGACCTCATAATAGGTAAAGACGAGGCTGTTGCTGAAGGATGCACCATGCTGAGGAGAGGTGGTAGACGAAACAACTTGAGTTCAGAAAGGAGGGACCAGACGTAGATTACAATCGTAATCGCCGGCCGCTGTGGCCGAGCCGTTCTAGGCGCTTCAGTCCGGAACCGTGCTGCTGCTACGGTCGCAGGTTCGAATCCTGCCTCGGGCATGGATGTGTGTGATTGCCTTAGTTTAGTTAGGTTTAAGTAGTTCTAAGTCTAGAGGACTGATGACCTCAGATGTTAAGTGCGATAGTGCTTAGATCATCGAAGACCAGTCCTAAAATGTGTTAAGTGTCCACCACATTGAGTAGTTGGTCGTCAAGGTAAAGTTTCGATTGTGAGTGAATGGTATGGCGTTGACATAAGCACATGACACGAGTCTTGGCAGCTGAAAACCGAAAGCCATGGGTGAGGGCCCATGCCTGTGCCTTTCGTATGATGCCTTGGAGTTAATGTTCGGTGACGCCATACTAAAATAGCAAAAGTAGAGGCAAAAGTGATCAGCATACAAAGAAGGTGATACTGATGACTCCACAACTGCTGCTAGACCATTGGTGGCTGCTAGAAAGAGGGACACTCAGTACAGAGCCCAGCAAGATACCAGTCCCTTAGATATGGGGAGAAAAATTGGAGGCACTAACTTGAACCTGGAAAATACGAGGAGACAAGAATTTCTAGATAAAAATCGGGAGCGGACTCTGGAGACCCCATTGGTGTGTGGATGTGGTGTCGCCATGTGGCGTCGTAAGCTTTGTTTATGTCAAAGATGACGGCTACAAGTTGCTGACGACGGGCAAAAGCTGATCGTATGGCAGACTCCAGGTAAATCAGATTATCAAAGGAGCCAACACAGCTACTGGCTCACCATGCGTTCAAGCAACTTCCAGAGAACATTGGTGAGCCTAATTAAGCGATAACTGTCCGTTCTGGAGTTTGCTTACCCGGTTTCAGTACTGGGACAATGATGCTTTCCCGCCATTGCCAATGGAACAGGGCCGTGCTCCAGATGCAGTTAAAGATGGAAAGGACACGGCGCAGACAGTCCACAGACAGTTAATTGGGCACTTTGTTTAGGATGTGGTCTGCTCCTGGGGCTTTATCAGGGCTGTGGCACTGATGACTTCCCACTCTCTAATCTGGATAAAATGTGGTATACAGTCTGGCAACTAATCTGAGCCCACCTAAAACTAGTGTATGTAGATGGTATCTGTTCTTTCGGACATAACCCAAAGAACAGATACCACCTTCGTATAGATAAGGCTTACTGGACAATGATTTCCTTCAGTGCGGATGCACTCACATCACCCGAACTGTTACAGGAATCTGTAGGTTGACTGCCATGGGTATTGAGTATAGTGGGCAGGGGCACTACAAATGTGGTGTTTGTACAGTAAGTTGGGTATGTGAGTCTCACGAGGAGTGTGGCAGAGATAAGTCCCTGCAGTTGCACTATCTTCTGTTTCCTCGGTGGCTCAGATGGATACAGTGTCAGCCAATTAAGCAGGAGATCCTGGGTTCTAGTCCTGGTCGGGGCACACATTTTCAGCTGTTGTCACTGATATTTATTAATGTCTGTAAGCAGCTAAATGTCTGGATATCGTTATAATTTCATGGAACTAGTGTGTCGCAAATCAGGTAATTCACAGTTGTCTGAAGTACCTTTAGAATTATTGTCATATGGTCTTTAGGTAGCAGATTTTCCATTACTAGCATAGTTGATTAAGTTATTTTGTACCTCAGGTGAGAATGGAGTTACTTGTGTGGTTCTGTGTTTCCCTGCTATGGGGTTTAGTACCTTCCAGGCTGCTCTGCATTAGTTGTGAGACTTTTCAGTAGATATATCATTGGCTCTCCTCTTTGATACTTGCATTTTTGCACTGTATATTTTTTTATTGCTCTATATTTCTGCATCATTACAGGATCAGCAGCTTTTGTCATTGTGTGAGTATTTTCTGATAGTGTGTGTAGTTTATTCTCTTTGACTAATGTATAATCAGTTTTGACAGTTTCAGTTGTTTGTGGGTATTAGGTAAGTTAGTGAGAGGATCAATAAACATATCAAAGGCACCGTCTATGTTGTCATAGTCACTGAAATCTTCCCGCTTAACTTTTGAAAACATGGCCCTTAAATGTATGTAATATGTGTTCCGTTCTGAACTACTTGTTGTTTTACATTACAATAAACACTTTCAATAGTCATCCATTAGGGTAGATGTTTTGCTAAGATACTGTCTTGTTGGACGTTCATTAATAAACTATGAACTTACATCTTGTAAACACTTCCAAAAACACATAACAGTTTGAGTTTTACAACTAACTGTTAGGCTCTTCACATTTAGTAATGGCAGTCAGCCCCCACACAACAGTTTTAAACCGAATGAGATGGCGCAGTGGTTAACACACTGGACTCACACTAAGGAGGATGATGATTCAGATTGGCATCTGGGCATCTTGAATAAGATTTTCTGCAATTTCCCTAAATCATTCTGGACAAATGCCGGGATGTTTCCTCTGAAAGGGCAGGGCTGATATCCCCATCTTTGAATTAGTCAGGGCCTGTGCCCTATCGCTAATGACCTCACTGTCAACTGGATGTTAAACCCTCATCTCACTTCATTCAATAGCTTTAGATGTCAGCTTTACCCAATCTTCTGGTTTTCCTAAAATCAAGTCACAGTTGGCCTACCACTGACCATCTTATTATGTGCGTTTCACTCTTGTGTGCATTGGTATCTTTTCTATACACATTGGAAGTGCCTAGCTTAAACTGTGGGTGTATGTAACTGTTATAAAAAGACATTGTTGTACCTGAGAGGGGAGATGTCACAGACACAGTTGTGGCACTTGCAACTCTTCACATTTACATGCAATTGAGTAATTTTCGAAATACAGACGTTCTTTTCCACCTTGTGCACTTTACCCTAACCATGATTTGTGCAACATCTCAACATACAATTTTCTATTGCTAATGCAACAAGAGGCCCAAAAACTTGTCACATTATGACATTTTGTTACTGAAACATCTTGCAAGAACAGAATGGGATGTATCAACAGCTGATTGTCCATGAGAGGGCAGCTACTGTGTAAAGTCCTGCTGCAAATATGACGACATGTTGCTCAATGCACTAAGGAAAACTGTGGCATAATCCCAAAAGTTGTCAAATTATTCGCAATAGCAGTATGTCACTTGACATATAGGCAAACACTCTACTGAAACTTTTTAGTGACTGATGCAGTGTTTTCTCATGACTTCCGATTTGTTGGCTGTGCCCTGTCTGATGAAAGCATCACTACAGCCTTCATTCCAAAGACAGTGCAAGGGAAACTACAGATGCTGTGGTACTGGAAATTGTACCAACTTTTCATGAACCAATGGAACCACAAATAATCTGTGAAGAATCTGGAGAATGATTTCAGTTATGGCACTCAGTCACCTCACTATGTTTGCCAGCCTGTGTGGCATATAGGAATAAGAGTACGTGCTAGCCCTGTTCCTGTCCTAGATTTTAGCCAATAACCTACAAAACTGAGGCCAATGTTTTGTTTCTCTCTTCAGTGGCATATAAATTTCTGTTTGCACTTTTAGTAACATTATTTTAGTCACAATATTGGAATGCTGGCTTAATCAAACCTGTATCAGATGCAAAATAACTATTGTTCTGAATGATTTGCAGAAACTTCATACATCAGTAAGCATTTTCAAGAGTGACTGCACAAGACAACTTCAAATGATCTGTGTCCTTCAGTGACATTATAAAATATTTACTCAGATGTTGCTTTAAGGCACTTCTGCACTGATTCAGTAAATGTTACTGTTCATTGGCTGTGAACACTTCAGCATGATAATGAAGTGATTTACATTTATCACATAGTGAATATTGGAAAAAGAGACATGTAACCCTGTACACATATTGGTAAGCTTTCATGATTCTGAGAGGTTACTACTTTATTTGCATGTCTAAGGTTGTTCTGTAAATGTCTAACAGACTCTTGTTCATCAGGAATATAAAGACCTCAATGTGAGGTCACAGAAGTTGACACACAACACAGTAGTACAGTATACACAAAAACAGTACAGTGTGATAAACTGAAACAATATCAAGTTACAATGAGTTAGTTTTTATGGAACCAACAGTGTTACCGTAGCTGTTATTTACTATAAACAGCATAAATATTCTATTATTGGTTCTGCACTGTTTCAAGGTAAATATAAATGGATGCTGTGTGGCTGCAGCATTTCAGTTTGATGCCACCTTGGTACCTTGTGTATCAATTCTGCTTATTATTTTAAATGTAAATGTGTCAGTGCATGAGAAACATTGTAACTGAACAGTTCATGCACATGTTGAGTATGCTCTCCTTCAGCATGAAAATACCAGAACACACACAAGAACTACAATGTCTGCAACACACTGATGATTAGCATTCACTATCATCGATCATCCTCGACACATTCCCAAACTGGCCCAATCTGATTTTCATTTCTTACCAAAATTTGAAGAACATCTTTGTCAGCTTCATTTTGATAGTGATGAAGCAGTGCAAGCAGAACCAAGACTGTGGCTCCATCAACAAAAGTCAAACATTCTGCAGTGCTGGTATCAACAAAGTGGTCACTCATTTGGAGAAACGTGTTTGTTACCATGGTGACTATGTTGAGATATAAATATGTACACATGAAAAACAAAGATGGAGAATGTACTGATGTTTTTATTTTTATTTTAAAAGGTTTAAGAGTTTTCACATGAAAAATTCAGAGGCATTACTGTACAGCATGGCCTCAAATGTTTCAATGATTAAGTAAACTCCATTCCCATTATTACAAATTAGCTTTTTTATTTATCACTTCTCCTAAATATTTTTTTAATATTAGTTTCAAAGAATTCTTTAATTGAATAGAAATCATTATGCTGAAGCCATTTTTCTAGGACACTATGATATTTATTTGATAACATTAACAATCGGAAAGTGGAAATATGTCCTAAAATGATATGCTTAGGTAATTTTACTTGCAGTTATTATAGACCAGGGAGAATGTCAGTGCATGCAAATACAGACAGCAGCTGTTTCTACTACTGTATTCACGCACATCACATCTCGTGTTAAATATTTAGATATTTTCTCAAAGCATACATTAAACAATATAGTTGCAATCAAAGTGATGTTATTACATTAAGAGATCTGAGTGGTTTCTAAAGGGCTCCATGGGTGATAATTCTAATGTGCAATTGATATCTTTCACCATCTAAAAATACACTTAGTGCCTGAGTAATTTTCCCCTACAGTGTTGCCTACTGCAAATAAGAGTGAAAGGAAGAGCTTTAATAACAGTTTCCTCACAGTTTCATGATTTATATAATAAAAGAGAGCATAGGAAAGTTTGCTGCACAGATTGTGTGTGTGTGTGTGTGTGTGTGTGTGTGTGTTTTGCAAGAGCAGTTTTTTTGACCAGTAATCAATCCCATTAATTTCAATGTTTCATTTTCATTTTTGGTTTACTTTATTTTAACAATGATTTCTTCTGTTTTGCATGGTGGTTAAAACACACTTTGTAGGCCTGAAATCAGTGTCTAGTGTCTTGCATTTTTTATATTATATTCTACGACATCTTTTTGTCCCGTTGCTGTGTCATATCATCAGCAGTACTAGGAGTAGCACAACTGACCAATTATTCATTGAGATTATTAGTCAACTGGGACTGTATTTTCTTGAGTGCAGTTAATCTGTTAATCCCAGGCTGATTTGCAGTTACTTTCAGAATTTAAAATAAAATCATTTAATTAGCAATTTTTGTAGACCTGTATAGTGTCCTAATTTAAACAGAGTGTCAGAAACAGACTTAAAAGCTTGTAAGAGTTTTGCAAGGTGGTTGTGCTGAGAAATAATAGTTAAGGAAAAAAAAGTTTGTTGCTCCACATCTAAGTTATTTAGCATTGATGTTAGCCTATCAGGTCACCACACACACACACACACACACAAATTGGAGCATTTGCACACATTAAAATGTGGTGAAGTGCAGACCTCCATGGATCTGTAAGTTATGACTTGTTCAAATTCTCATTACCAGCTAAAATGTGCCTTTATTGGACATGATAAATTTCAGCTAGATGAGTAAAAGCAATATTTCTTCATTTTGGGGAAACCAAGTACTGTGGCAATACTGTCTCTTGTAGGCTGCTTGAATTTGCACACCGAATGACCTGATTGGCTAACTTCAACAATCCATAATGTGGAAATGGCACAACAAGTACAATATTTTTCTTAACAACTGTTTCCCTTCACAGCCTCTCCTGAAACACCCTAGCAAACTTATCAGAATGTTTCTGACCACCATATATATAAATCTTTTCCCACTTTCATTGGTTTTGCCATCTAACAACAAAACTGTGACTATGCACACTAAAAGGTGACATGACAGCAGCCAGTAAACATTGTGTCACATGAATTTGTGAGTGTCAGCTAGACATTTCTCTTATCATATGTGTTTACTATCAGTAGGAAAATAGAGGAACATTCATTAGTTGTTTTATCAGTACGCAGTATACAAGATCAATATATAACTTGTAACTGATTTCTTATATTTTTTATGTCAGTCGCAGGAAGAATTCTGTGTGTGCCGTCTTTCTTAGGAGTTGTAAACTGAGTTTCCCATTTCAAGCCATAACATTACATTCTCTGATACTCCTAAAGTTTCTCACGAGAGTTTGTGCGTGCGTTACTAATTACATTGTCAAGGAATGCATGTTGGCTAATACACTTTTCATTGATATAACAGTCTGCTTCCATAGCTGAGTTGTCAGCATGTATGATGGAGATACTGTAGATTCTGCTTTGACTTCTGGTACTACTAAAAATTTTTCCTTGGTTGGAGGACTGGAACAAACTACATTTTGCCTCATAAGATCAACTGAGTAATTACTCATGTAAAATAAGTAGCAAAAGTGACACACAAGGAGCCAAAGTTGCACAAAATTGAAAAGCTGCAATACAAAGCATACATTTATTTATATCTTGAAACAGTACAAAACCAGTAATATTATATTTATGCTGTTTATAGTTGGATAACAGCTACAGTAACACAGTTGTTTCCATAAAAACTAACTCATTGTAACTTGATATTGTTTCAGTTTATAACACTGTAGTGTTTTTGTGTGTACTGTATTAATGTGTTTGTCAACTTCTGTGACCTGACATTGAGGTCTTCATATTCCTGATGAACAAGAGCCTGTTGGGCATTTACAGAACAACCTTAGACATGCAAATAAAGTAGAAACCTCTCAGAATCATGAAAGTTTACTGATACATGTACAGGGTTACATGTCTCCTTTTTTTCTAATATTCAGGATGTGATAAATGTACATCACTTCATTAACATGCTAAAGAGTTTACAGCCAAAGAGATGAACAGTAACATTTACTGAATCAGTACAGAAGTGTCTTAAAGCAACATCTGAGTAAATATTTTATAATGTCATTGAAGGACACTGTGTTGTGCTCTTGGAAATGCTTACTGATCTATAAAGTATCTACAAATCAATCTGAACAATAGTTACTTAGCATGTGATACAGGTTTAAGTCAGCATTCCAATATTGTTACTAAAATAATGTTACTAAAAGTGCTGACAGGAACGTACATGCTTCTGAAGAGAGAAACAAAAAAGTGGCCTCAATTTTGTAGGTTTATTGCCTAAAATCTAGGACTGGAGCAATTTCCATTGTCACAGCATCTGTAGTTTCCCCTACATTGTCTTTGGAATGAAGGCTGTAGTGATGCTTTCATCAGACTGGGCACAGCCAACAAATTGGAAGTCTTGAGAAAAAACTGCATCAGTTAGTAAAAAGTTTCAGTAGTGTGTTTGCCTGTATGTCAAGTGACACACTGCTATTGCAAATAATTTGACAACTTCCGGGATTATGCCACAGTTTTCCTTAGCACATTGAGCAACCTGTGGTTATATTTGCAGCAGGATTTAACACAGTAGCTGCTCTCTCATGGACATTTTGTTCTTGCAAGATGTCATAAGAAGTGCTCTGCAAAACACTCAACTATCATCTATTGCTCAGTTCTACACTCTTACAGGATTAATTAACCTTAAGAATCTTTCAGCAACACTATGTCATAATGTGACAAGTTTTTGGGCCTCTTGTTGCATTAGCAATAGAAAATTGTATGTTGAGATGTTGCACAAATCACAGTTAGGGTAAAGTGCACAAGGTGGAAAAGAACATCTGCATTTTGAAAATTAATCAATTGCATGTAAATGTGAAGATTTGCAAGTGCCACAACTATGCCTGTGACATCTCCCCTCTCAGGTACAACAATGTCTTTTTATAACAGTTACATACACTGACAGTTCAAGCTAGGCACTTCCAATGTGTATAAAAGAGACACCAATGCACACAAGAGTGAAACGCAAATAATAAGATGGTCAGTGGTAGGCCAAATGTGACTAGATTTTAGGAAAACCAGAAGACTGGATTAAAGCTGACATCTAATGCTATTGAATGAAGTGAAATGAGGGTTTAACGTCCAGTTGACAGTGAGGTCATTAGAGACAGGGCACAGTGCCCAACTAATTCATGGATGGGGATATCAGCCATGCCCTTTCAGAGGAAACATCCCGGCATTTGTCTGGAGCGATTTAGGGAAATTGCAGAAAATCTGATTCAAGATGCCCAGATGATGATCTGAATCATCATTCTCCTTAGTGTGAGTCCAGTGTGTTAACCACTGCACCATCTCATTTGGTCTAAAACTGTTGAGTGGGGCTGACTGCCAATACTAAATGTGAAGAGCCTAACAGTTAGTTGTAAAACTCAAACTGTTATGTGTTTTTGGAAGTGTTTAGAAGATGTAAGTTCATATTTTATTAATGAACATTTTATTGCAATGCGAAACAACAATTAATTCAGAATGGCGCACATATTACATTCATTTAAGGGCCACGTTATCAAAAGTTAAGTGGGAAAATTTTAGTGACTATTACAACATTGACAGTGCCTTTGATATGTTTTTTGATCCTCTCACTAGCTTACCTAATACCCACAAGCAACTGAAAGGATCAAAACTGATCATACATTAAGCAAAGAGAATACACTACACACCTTGCCTGAAAATACTCGGATACACAATGATAAAAGCTGGTGATCCTGTAATGATGCAGAAATATAGAGCAATAAAAAAATATACAGGACAAAGATGCAAGTATCAAAGAGCAGAGCTAATGGTATATCTACTGAAACGTCTCAGAACTAATGCAGAACAGCCTGGAAGGTAGTAAACTCCATAGCAGAGAAACACAGAACCACATAAGTAACTCCATTCTCACATGAGGTACAAAATAACTTAATCAACTATGCAAGTAATGGAAAAATCTGCTACCTGAAGAACATATGTCATTAATCCTAAAGGTACTTCAGACAACATAGGCTTACCTGATTTGAGATGCACTAGTTTCATGAAATGACAATGAAATCCAGACCTTTAGCTGCTTACAGACGTTGATAAATATCAATGGCAACAGCTGAAAATGTATGCCCAGACCAGGACTCGAACCTGGGATCACCTACTTGCATGGCTGACGCTCTAGCCATCTGAGCCAACGTAGACACAGAAGATAGTGCAACTTCAGGGACTTATCTCTGCCACACTCCTTGTGAGACCCATATTTCCAACTTACTGTCCACACACCACATTTGTAGTCCCCCTGCCCACTATGCTCATTACTCTTGGCAGTCAATCTACCGATTCCTGTAAGAGTTCGGGCAATGTGAGTGCATCCACCCTGGAGGAGATCACTGGCTGGTAAGCCTTATCTATATGAAGATGGTATCTGTTCTTTTGGTCACGTCCGAAAGAACAGATACCATCTTCATACACTAGTTTCAGTTGGACTCAGAATAGTTGCCAGATTGTATACCACATTTCATCCAGATTAGGGAATTCAAGTAATTAAAGTATCTATTGAAACTTCCTGGCAGATTAAAACTGTGTGCCGGAGCAAGACTCGATCTCGGGACCTTTGCCTTTTGTGGGCAAGTGCTCTACCATCTGAGCTACCCAAGCACAACTCATGCCCCATTCTCTCAGCTTTACTTCTGCTAGTACCTCGTCTCCTACCTCATTCTGGAAAGTATCAATTGCTTCTCAAATTACATGCTGACACATATAATTGATATTATAGTGCCTCCTCTGACTTATCTTATAAACTGTGTGTTTCAAGCTGGTAAATTCCCTGGTGTCTTGAATCCACAGTTGGCCCACTTTATAAGAAGGGAGATAAAAGCAATCTTGACAGTTGTAAACAAATATCCATCATTGCCGCAACATCTAAGATCAAAGAACACTGCATGAAAGAGCAAGTTTAGAGCTACTCTGAGAACAATAAAGTAATCTTTTCATCACTATATGGCCTTGAGCATAATTTATCTAATGTCAGACCTGTAATAGATATACTATGCCTGTCTGAGCATCACATTGTGTCTGATATGGAAAAGGTAAATATCAGTGGTTATAAACTAGCTGCACATATGAGTAGAGAGAATAAGGTGAGAGGAGGAGTTGCCATATATGTCAAAATTTATCACTGTGTAAAAAGCTTAGATACAAAAAAGTTTTGTCTGGAGCAACATATAGAAGCATGTGCCTGTCAACTTAAACTGAAGTAGGGCTCTTTTATAATTGTAACAGTATATAGGTCCCCTTCAGGAAACTTTCATTTATTCCTGGAAAACTTGGATGCCTTGTTGTGCTCTCTGTCATACAGGGGAAAGCAAATTATTATTTGTGGGGATTTCAATGTTGGTTCACTGAAAGAGTGTAATTGGAAAATGACCTGGAAGTCTTGTTTGGTTCTTTCAATTTGACGTCTGTCATTGATTTTCCTACTCGGATAGTAAAGGACAGCAGCACATCGATAGATAACACTTTTATAGACCAAGATAAGTTTAAAAACATAAATTCTTGTCCTGTTGAGAATGGCCTTTCTGATCATGGGGCTCAGTTACAGTATATGACATAGCTCCATTCAGTAATTCAAAACTAACCTCCAAAGTTGTGCGTTCAATTAATGACTCAACAATTAGGAATTTCAGGGAAAATCTTCGGCAGTTATACTGGGATGAGGTGTACAAGGGACCTGACACTAATTAAAATATAACTTATTTCTTGATACACTTGTAAAAGAATTTGAAAATTGTTTCCCCAAGAAGGTAGTTAAATCTAATTATAAGAAACCATGGAGAGAACCTTGGCTTACTAAAGGAATAAAAATATTTTGTAACCACAAAAGGGAACTGCATCTAACAACAAGAAAGAGTAATGACCCAGAAACAGTCAAATATTATAAAAACAACTGTGCTACATTTAGAAAGGTTATTAAAAAGTCCAGAAGCATGTGAATCATGTCTGAGATTAATACCTCTGATAACAATATCAAAATAATTTGGAATATTATTACAAGGGAGACAGGGAAACCAAGAGTACAGGATAATGGCATTACCATCAAAGCAAATGGAAACTTGACAAACAACAAGCCGGAAGTCGAAAACCTTTTGAATAATCATTTTTTAAATGTTGTAGAGAAAATAGGATCATTAGAAGAAGCAAGGCAGTTAATGGAAGAGGCCTTACCCACACAATATGATACAATTGAAATTCCACCCACCTCTCCTTCTGAAATTAGGAGGATAATAAACTCTCTCAAGAATAAAAACTCACATGGAACAGATAGCATACCCAGCAGGATAATAAAAGCTTGTTCCCAAGAGATAAGTGGGAGTCTTACCCACATCTGTAGTAGCTCTCTGAAGCAGGGTATTTTCCCAGATGGATGGAAGTATGCCATTGTCAAACCACTGCACAAAAAAAGGCTGTGTCTGATGCCAACAATTACCGCCCAATCTCTCTTCTGACTAACTTATCCAAAATTATTGAAAAAGTAATGTATTGTACAGTAGCTTCACACCTTTGTTAAAATAAAGTGTTAACAAAATGTCAGTTTGGTTTCCAGAAAGGTTGTTCAATGGTAAATGCTATATATACTTTCACTAATGAAATATTAAATGCTCTGAGTAACCGGAAGTCACCTGTTGGGATTTTTTGTGGCCTTTCAAAGACCTCACTATATATATATATATATATATATATATATATATATATATATATATATATATATATATAGTGAGGTCTTTAAATATGTCTGCTTGTGTCTGTATATGTGTGGATGGATATGTGTGTGTGTGCGCGCGAGTGTATACCCGTCCTTTTTTCCCCCTAAGGTAAGTCTTTCCGCTCCCGGGATTGGAATGACTCCTTACCCTCTCCCTTAAAACCCACATCCTTTCGTCTTTCCCTCTCCTTCCCTCTTTCCTGATGAGGCTACAGTTTGTTGCGGAAGCTTGAATTTTGTGTGTATGTTTGTGTTTGTTTGTGTGTCTGTCGACCTGCCAGCACATTCATTTGGTAAGTCACATCATCTTTGTTTTTATATATATATATATATATATATATATATATATATATATATATATATATATACTTATGAAAATTGTTAGTATCAGTCCAAACAAATTCAGAAGTAATAGCAGTTTACATGGCTACAGCACTAGGAGAAAGGATGAACTTCACTACTCAAGGTTAAATCTAACTTTGGCTGGGTAAATTATGCTGCCACAAAAGTCTTCGGTCACTTACCTAATGGCATCAAAAGTCTGACAGATAGCCATATACCATTTAAAAGGAAATTAAAAGAATTTCTGAATGGCAACTCCTTCTACTCATTAGACGAATTTTTGGATATAGTACGTAGGTAATTTCCCCACCCCCCATCCAAAAAAAATATTAAGTGTCATGTAATATTTTGTGTAATGTAATATCTTGGATACACACCTTTCATTAACCTGACGTGTTCCACATCATTACAAAGTGTCGTATTCATGATCTATGGAACAAGTACTAATCTAATCTGTAATCCAGGATGTGTACACTGAAACTGTACTAGTGACCATGATGTGGTTGTGGCAACAATGGTTACCAAAGTACAAAGGAGAACTAAACCATGCAGAAAGATATACATGTTCAGTAGAGAAAATAAAAAAAATAGTAGTTTCTTATCTCCGTGAGGAACTTCAAACTTTCAGCATATGGCAGGAGCTTTTAGAGGAACTGTGGCTCCAGTTTAAAAGAACAGTTGACCATGCTCTTGATAGATATGTACCCAATACAATGGTTCATAATGGGTGGGACCTTTATTGTATACATTAACTGTAAAGAGACAGAAATTATTGCATAACAGGTGTAAAACAAAGGGAAGGGCTACAGATAGGGAGATGATGAATGAAACATGCAATGTGTGTTGCTTAAATGACTACCATAGTGGAATATTAACAATTAATATTTCACAAAACCAAAAGAAATTCTAGCTGTGTGAAAAGGCTGTTAGTGGGACCAAAGTTAGTGTAATTTCCCTAGAAAATGAGACAATAACAAACTGAAGGTAGCAAAGTAAAAGCTCACATGCTTAACTCAATTTTCAAATGTTCCTTTACAAACGAAAATCCAGAAGAATCAACTCAGTTTAACCTTGTACCACTGAAAAGATGAGTGAAATAAGCATTAGTGTCAGTGGTGTTGAGAAACAGCTGAAATTGTTAAAATTGAACATATCTCCAGGGCATGATGGAGTCGCTGTTAGATTCTATACTGAATTTGCAGCTGAGTTAGCCCTCTTTCAACTACAATCTATCATAGATCCCTCAAAATAATAACCGTGCCCAATTCTTGGAAAAAATCGTAGGTCACTCCCATCTACAAGAAGGGTACTAGAAGTGATCCACAAAACTAGTGTCCAATATCCTTGACATCAATTTCTTGTACAATGCTAGAACATATTCTGATCTGAAACATAGTGAGGCATCTTGGACAGAATAATCTCCCCAGTGCCAGGCAGCATGGATTTCATAAACATTGATCATATAAAACCTGGCACACAGTTATCTCACCCATACCATAAAGGGACTAACAGGGGATACTTTAAATGATGACTCTAGGAATATACTACAACTCCCCAATGTGTAACTCACATAGGGATCATGAGCAGAGGATTAGAACGATTACTTCACACACAGAGGCATTCAAACAATCATTCTTCCCACACTCCATACGTGAATACAATGGAAATAAACTGTACCAACTGGTACAATGGGACGTACCCTCTGCTGTGCACTTCACAGTGATTTGTAGAGTTTAGATGTTGATGTAATTCTGTTCACAATTATGGAACAAAGGACAGAAATAATGTAGATTTAAAATGTAGCAATATAATAGTGTAAGTGTGTCCTGGAATAGTTCAAATATACAGGATGAGTCAAAAAACACTTTACAGCTATGGAACAATGTAGAAATTTATTGATATAACTTACAGAATTGGTAGATGGGTCATTTTGTAGCACAAGTACAGGACATGGGGCAGCAATAATCCATATGCAACCCTGGAACATATTCATGGCAGCCCCTAGGTTGATGTGTTTTGTGCTCTTAGCAAATTGAAAGCCCTTTCTTATTCATGGAGAAAACTGTCATTGATACTGTATTTCTGGATTTGCTTTAAAACTTTTTAATTCCACAAATCGATGATGATGACCAAGCTGGGATGGTTTACTATACACAAGGTGATGCACCATCTCATTTCCTCATGGAAGTTTGAGGTTTCCTCGATAACCGCTTCCCAGGTTGGTGAGTTGGCTGTGAAAGGCTAATTGCATGGCCACCTCACTCCCCAAACTTCACACCATAGGATTTCTTTCTCTGGGATTTCATTAACGACTGTGTGTATGTTTGTCCCATACCAAACAATTTAGCTGACATGAAAAACTGAATCTGTGCTGCTGTTGCCCAAGTTATACCCAATTTTCTGCAATGAGTGTGGGAAGAAATTGCTTTTCTGTGGGGTGTTTGGTGCATCACAAATGATAGTCACATTGAACCAAAATGACACTTGAGGTTGTTGGCTACAACATCTACCAATTCTGTGAATTATATCAATTAATTTCTACATCATTTCATACTTGTAAAATCCTTTCTGACCCATCCTGTACTGGCATAAAGCTGTGTAATAAACTACCCCTAGCAGTGAGATACCTACCATGCAGTTCATTTTAGAGCAGTCTACAGAACTTCTTAATCAACAACTCTGTTTAAGAGACAGAAGAAATTTACAATAGTGTGGTAGACTGAACTTAACATGTAATTTTAGTATAAAATCTCATTATTGTATACATTCATACATGAATTTATCAAACCAATTATCATGCAAATGATCAATTGTCACTAAATAAATATGTGAAGTAGCTCAATGTATTGGAGCTGTATATCTTCACCCGAAGTTCACACAAAAATGGGGAAAAACAGCTTCTGCTGTTTAGCACATAGTGTATTGTGAGTGTTTGCCAGTGTGCTACATTTCACATTTTGTGATGATGATCTGCAGTCAATCACAATAAAATAATATCTTGTGTGTAAAAGTCACTTCAAGTTCTCCTTTGAAGATTGTGTGCAAACATGAAAACAATTATTGGTTTGTGCTACATCAGTGCCATCTGGTGAGCTTACGGTGTAGTGTTGTGTTTACTTGACACTGTAGTCTGACTTCAGCTGTGTTATGAACATGAGTCCCCCTCATGAACCATGGACCTTGCCGTTGGTGGGGAGGCTTGCGTGCCTCAGTGATACAGATAGCCGTACCGTAGGTGCAACCACAATAGAGGGGTATCTGTTGAGAGGCCAGACAAATGTGTGGTTCTGGAAGAGGAGCAGCAGCCTTTTCAGTAGTTGCAGGGCAACAGTCTGGTTGATTGACTGATCTGGCCTTGTAACATTAACCAAAACAGCCTTGCTGTGCTGGTACTGCAAACGGCTGAAAGCAAGGGGAAACTACAGCCGTAATTCTTCCCACGGGCATGCAGCTTTACTGTATGGTTAAATGATGATGTCGTCCTCTTGGGTAAAATATTCTGGAGGTAAAATAGTCCCCCATTCGGATCTCAGGGCGGGGACTACTCAAGAGGACGTCGTTATCAGGAGAAAGAAAACTAGCCTTCTACAGATGGGAGCATTGAATGTCAGATACCTTAATCGGGCAGGTAGGTTAGAAAATTTAAAAAGGGAAATGGATAGGTTAAAATTAGATATAATGGGAATTAGTGAAGTCCGGTGGCAGGAGGAACAAGACTTCTGGTCAGGTGAATACAGGGTTATAAACACAAAATCAAATAGCGGTAATGCAGGAGTAGGTTTAATAATGAATAAAAAAATAAGTTTATATGCCAACTAACTCTGCAGATGATGAAGAAATTAATGAAATGTATGATGAGATAAAAGAAATTATTCAGGTAGTGAAGGGAGACGAAAATTTAATAGTCATGGGTGACTGGAATTCGAGAGTAGGAAACAGGAGAGAAGGAAACATAGTAGGTGAATATGGATTGGGGGTAAAAAATGAAAGAGGAAGCCGTCTGGTATAATTTTGCACAGAGCATAACTTAATCATAGCTAACACTTGGTTCAAGATTCATAAAAAAGGTTGCATACGTGGAAGAGTCCTGGAGATACTAGAAGGTATCAGATAGATTGTATAACGGTAAGACAGAGATTCAGGAACCAGGATTTAAATTGGAAGATATTTGCAGGGGCAGATGTGGACTCTGACCACAATCTGTTGGTTATGAACTGTGGATTAAAACTGAAGAAACTGCAAAAAAGTGGGAATTTAAGGAGATGGGACCTGGATAAACTGACTAAACCAGAGGTTGTACAGAGTTTCAGGGAGAGCATAAGGGAACAATTGTCACGAATGGGGGATAGAAATACAGTAGAAGAAGAATGGATAGCTCTGAGAGATGAAGTAGTGAAGGCAGCAGAGGATCAAGTAGGTAAAAAGACAAGGGCTAATAGAAATCCTTGGGTAACAGAAGAAATATTGAATTTAATTTATGATAGGAGAAAATATAAAAATTCAGTAAATGAAGCAGGCAAAAAGGAATACAAACGTCTCAAAAATGAAATCGACAGGAAGTGCAAAATGGCTAAGCAGGGATGGCTAGAGGACAAATGTAAGGCTGTAGAGGCTTATCTCACTGGGTGTAAGATAGATACTGCATACAGGAAAATTAAAGACACCTTTGGAGAAAAGAGAACCACTTGTATGAATATCAAGAGCTCAGATGGAAACCCAGTTCTAAGCAAAGAAGGGAAAGCAGAAAGGTGGAAGGAGTATATAGAGGGTCCATACAAGGGCGATATACTTGGGGACAATATTATGGAAATGGACGAGGATATAGATGAAGATGAAATGGGAGATACGATACTGCATGAAGAGTTTGACAGAGCACTGAAAGACCTGAGTCGAAACAAGGCCCCAGGAGTAGACAACATTCCATTAGAACTACTGACAGCCTTGGGAGATCCAGTCCTGACAAAACTCTACCACCTAGTGAGCAAGATGTATGAGACCGGTGAAATACCGTCAGACTTCAAGAAACTATCAGTTTAGTAAGTCACACCTGCAAAATACTATCGCAAATTATTTACAGATGAATGGAAAAACTGGTAGAAGCCGACCTTCGGAAAATCAGTTTGGATTCCGTAGAAACATTGGAACACGTGGGGCAATACTGACTCTACGACTTATATTAGAAGAAAGATTAAGGAAAGGCAAACCTACGTTTCTAGCATTTGTAGACTTAGAGAAAGCTTTTGACAATGATGACTGGAATACTCACAAATTCCAAAGGTGGCACGGATAAAATACTGGGAGCGAAAGGCTATATACAATTTGTACAGAAACAAGATAGCAATTATAAGAGTCTAGGGGCACAAAAGAGGAGCAGTAGTTCAAAAAAGTGTGAGACAGGGTTGTAGCCTATCCCTAACTTTATTCAATCTGTACATTGAGCAAGCAGTAAAGGAAACAAAAGCAAAATTTAAGTAGGTATTAAAATCCATGGAGAAGAAATAAAAACTTTTGAGGTTCGCCGATGACATTGTAATTCTGTCAGAGACAGCAAAGGACTTGGGAGAGCAGTTGAACGGAATGGACAGTGTCTTGAAAGGAGGATATAAGATGAACATCAAAAGAAGCAAAACGAGGATAATGGAATGTAGTTGAATTAAGTCGGGTGATGCTGAGGGAATTAGATTAGGAAATGAAACACTTAAAGTAGTAAAGGAGTTTTGCTATTTGGGGAGCAAAATAACTGATGATGGTCGAAGTAGAGAGGATATAAAATGTAGACTGGCAATGGCAAGGAAAGTGTTTCTGAAAAAGATAAATTTGTTAACATCGAGTATAGATTTAAGTGTCAGGAAGTCGTTTCTGAAAGTATTTGTATGGAGTGTAGCCATGTATGGAAGTGAAACATGGACGATAAACAGTTGGGACAAGAAGAGAATAGAAGCTTTCAAAATGTGGTGCTACAGAAGAATGCTGAAGATTAAATGGGTAGATCACATAACAAATGAGGAGGTATTGAGTAGAATTGAGAAGAAGAGGAGTTTGTGGCACAACTTGAGAAGAAGAAGGGACCGGTTGGTATGACATGTTCTGAGGCATCAAGGGATCACAAATTTAGCATCGGAGGGCAGCATGGAGGGTAAAAATCATAGAGGGAGACCAAGAGATGAATACACTAAGCAGATTCAGAAGGATGTAAGTTGCAGTAAGTACTGGGAGATGAAGAAGCTTGCACAGGATAGAGTAGCATGGAGAGCTGCATCAAACAAGTCTCAGGACTGAAGACCACAACAACAACAACAACAACAACAACAACAATAATAACAACATGAACATGAAAATGAACATTTTCAGTTGACATATTAATACAGTGTTTTGTATCCACAGTTATTTTACTTATGACAGGCCTACATCCATTATGTTCCAAAAACTTTAGACATACATTTATGAAATGACATAATATAAAGCTGTCCTTTCCCCTTTCCTGCTTTCAGCTTTTCCCCCACACCCCACCTCCCGGCACTGCACCAGGCTGCGACCTAGTATCTGCATACCTCCCTCACCAGAAAGTGCTCTTCTCTCCACCTCACTTCTACACTGCTATCCTTCCCCCTTCTCTCCCACACTTCAGATTGTTATTAACGTGACAGTTGTATTCTGGGCAGATCTGCTGCTGTTAATGATCATTTGTGCACAAGGTGTGCTTTCTTGTGTGTATGTTTTCTTTGCTGAAGTAGGCTTTGGATGATAGCTATAATGTGCAACAATCTTTTCACTGTATCTGTGAGCAACTAAATGCATCATTTTTATGAGGAGCAATAATCTGTATTAGTGATAATATTATCAATAGTTGACCCTGTTTCCAAGTCGCTTTTGTTGGTTCCATTACAGTTGTATTTGTGTTGTACTGTATTAACAGTTCCTCAGATTTTTTTCTTTCTTTGTCTCTCTCTTCCTATGTCAATATTAAAATCACCACATATTACACACTCTTTGATTTAGTTTTTTCTAGGAGAATGCACATGTTTTTGAGGAAAGTATTAATATTTCCACTTAGTGATCAGTATGTACAGAATACTCTTAACTCATTGTGCACTGTACCTGTAATCTCAAAATCTTTTTCTTTACTTTCGGGTATAATTTGCATATATCATCCATCTACTATCATAATTAATGGCTGTTTTAACAAATATTGCCACTTTTCCATCCCTATATTCTGAACTGCAGAAACAGTTTGCTAGAACAGAATCTTTTATGCTAAAACTGCATATTTCATTCTCTTAATCCATGTTCATTTATAAACAATAGGTCTGGGCATCTATCATTTATAAGTACTTCTAATTCTTTAATCTTCATGTGCTGTACATTTTGATGCAGAATTCTGAGCTTAAATTCTTTTTCCTTAATAATAAATGTATGAGAATAAAAAATTCAGCCATAACTGTAGGCAGTGGTTCAAAGCATGATTCAATTTAAAATACTACATTCTTAATGTCATTGAAATTATTGACAATACAGTAACTTGTCATGAAGTATGTCTATGAGTATAAGAGCAGCAAAGTAGTGCCAAACAAATACTGAAAATGTGTGTAATTTATAGGCATACTATTAAATAGTACCAGAAAATACCCGTCAGCTGTATTGCCATCATGTCATATTCCATACCAAGATAACCCGATTAAGGAAAAGCTTGCTTGAATACTACTGCACAGTTGTAACACAACAAAAGACCTTGTATTGAGAAATTAGTATTCTTTATATGTGATGTACTTCAAAGTTACAAAAGAATCAGAAACTTTCCCTATAATTTATTTGAAATCATGGAAATTGTCTAATTTAACTTGCACAAAAAATAAACAAAATTTAATTTTTAAGGTTTACAAACTATCCCTGACAATTTAAAAATGCATAAACGATGTTCACAGCATTTTGTTTCTCCATATGTAAAAAAAAAAGTTTGTCATTTTAATGACCTTTACACAGTGAATAAATCAGGCCAGAGAAAATTAAATTAACTTTTCTTTATTTGTCTTTCAACTTTACACAATATTGTGTTAATATCAAAATACACTGCTGCAAAAAAATGCAACACCCTCAATGACTGTGATTCAGTGGCACCAGGATTTAGTATGTGCATATTACGGGATTTTTGTGTTAGCAATTCATGTGGCACTCAGGAGGCCCATCTGTACACCCTCTACTTTGACTCTGCAGGCAGTAACTGTGTTGACTTTAGAGGTGAGCAGCATTTTCAACATTCATTCTAGGATATAACACGGCCTACCCATAAGTACATAGTCCTGCTTGGACAGCTTCAGCCATTTAAAAGGGGACACATGTTGCACTTGTTTGGTGATTAGGGATTTCTGGGAAATTTCTGCTTGCAGCAGGAGTAAGAACATTTGTGTATCTGGCTAGGCTATCACTGATACCGTGGCACTGCCAATCATAGCTAGTCATGCAAGAGTTAGTTGAAGAGTGGATCTCTGTTGTCTTCAGTGATGAGAGTAGGTTCTGTGAGTGATGAACATACCCACTCTAACACTCTCTTTTTACCAGGATCTAGCTAAAAATATTTGAGTAACATAATCATATATTATAAGTCTTTGCTTAGGACGGTGAAATACTTGGCGTATGTACTTATCTCTTGTTGGTTTTGATGAGTTTTCTCCAGCAATTCAGTGTTAATTGGGGTGCATAATATTAATTGCTTCACTACAGAAATCCGAGGAGTCAATGTGAAAAGCTGGTGATATTTAATAACTTCATGTTAAATAACTTACATCCCTTTGAACTCTACCAGTGTTATTTCGATGTAGCAAAATAATAAATTTCTCAACACCATCAATACCATAACTAGGCAAATTGGTCCCAGTGATCTTACTATATTTTGAGACCGTAACACTGATGCAAAGTCCAACGACATAACTAACACGAAACTTGTAGATGTATTAGTTTCGTACAATCTTAGAAATATAGTTAACATGGATCCAAAACTGCTCAAGACACTGTTAAGTATAGTAACATAGACCTTCATTACTCAGACCACCTTGCACAACAGATAGAATATAGAAAAAACAGTTACTAAAATCATACCAAAAACTTTTGAAAAGAAACGAGTTATGAGCAATAGTAACATCAACTGTCAGAAAATTAAACTAGCTGAGGAGAAGTGGGATAGAATCTGCATTGTGGAACGATCAGATGACAAATGGGATGGGATTTATAACATCCTATTGAGACAGTATGATTCCTGTTCTCCCATTAAAGAAATGCAGACAGGGCCAATACACAGTCAAAGTGCAAGAAATAACCAACTCAGACTTTCAGGCCAGTCTTGTTAAACTCAGGCAAAATATTCATGACCTAGTTGTCCTGTAAAAATCAACAGGGCCGAACCTTTTCAAACAAAAATATAAACCTTGAAAGGAGAACTTTCAAACCTTAGAAAATAAGCCTACAGTAATGAAATCTCACAATCTACTAATGTAAGCGAGGCCTCCTGGAAACTCACCAATAAGTATCAATAAACCTCCACAGCTATGGATGGCAAATCTTTATCCATTACACAGGATGGTTATAACCGCTTCCCTTCTTATAAAAGAACCAAAAGCATTATGTAACTCTTTTAATAAACATTTCATACCACCAACAGGAAATCCAACACACACTATAGAATACTTGAAAAAAGAGACAGCATTGGTCGTATATTTTTTAGTATTGCAAAATCGATTTTCTGTCACTGAGTGACCATCTTCAGTGCTATATTGTATAACTTAAATTGGGATGCACTATTGTCACTAAGCTTACGGCGATCACATAGACTTAGTGACAATAGTGCATCCCAATTTAAGTTATACAATATAGCACTGAAGATGGTCACTCAGTGACAGAAAATCGATTTTGCAATAGTAAAAAATATACGACCAATGCTGTCTCTTTTTTCAAGTATACCTGTTATCTGGTCGTAGTGCAGAAGACAACATGGAGTCGCCAATCAACACTATAGAATTGTACCAAGATATACCAAATCACACTCAAGCAGTGAATTTTGAATTTGATGAGGTTAAAGAAAATGATATAAGGAGGATAATCCTCACACTAAAGAACAAATACTCAGCTGGATGGGATGGTGTGTCGAGTGTAGTAGATAAAAAATGCATAAAAGAAATAGTTAAACCACTAACATACCTCATAAACTGTAGTATTAGAGAAATCACTTATCTTTTTAATATAAAAATAAGCAGTGTAAATAAATAAACTTACCCAATTTCTGATATTTATTACTGTAGCTTAGTCAGAAGTAACAACTAGACGAACTTGCAGGTACCTTATATCTCACTGTAGCTGACATAATCATCTTCAGAGATTCAGCAATTGTGTAGATAATTAAGATAATTCTCATTTATTGTTCTGTCTCATTTATGTACAGCTGAGATGAACAACAAATGAGAATTATCTCTCTTATGTTATATCTGATTATCTGCTGTGGTATCTCCGGATAGGTGAACTGTGTCACTGCAAACAAGTGATAGGTTTTGGCCTGTAAGAGCAGCAACTAGTACTTGTCTGGACCTAAGGTTAGCATTTTCAGTGACTCAACTGGCAAAAATTGTGAGAAATATATTGTTAATACACTACGTGATGATCAAAAGTATCTGGACACCTGATTTAAAATGACTTCCACATTTGTGGCACCCTCTATCAGTAATGCTGGAATTCAGTAGGTGTTGGCCCACCCTTAGTCTTGACGACAACTTTCACTCTCGCAAACATACGTTCAATCAGGTGCTGGAAGGTTTCCTTGGGAAGGGCAGCTCATTCTTCACGGAGGGCTGCACTAAGGAGAGGTATTGATGTTGGTCGGTGAGGCCTGGCACGAAATCGGCGTTCCAAAACATTTCATAGGTCCTCTATAGGATTCAAATCAGGACTCTGTGCAGGCCAGTCTATTAACTGTTACTGTCATGTAATGAACCGGTTCTCGATCGTGTTGAATGATATAATCGCGATCCCTGAATTGGTCTTCAACAGGTGGAAGCAAGAAGGTGCTTAATCCATCAATTTAGGCCTGTCCTGTGATAATGCCATGCAAAACAAGGGGTGCAAGCCACATCCAAAAAAAAAAAAAAAAAAAAAAAAAAACAAAAAAACGACGACACCATAACACCACCGCCTCCAAATTTTACTGTTGGCCCTACACACACTGGCAGATGGCGTTCACCGGGCATTTACAATACCCACACCCTGCCATCGGATTGCCACGTTGTGTACTGTGATTCATCACTCCATACAACGTTTTTCCTCTGCTCAGTCGTCCAACGTTTACGCTCCTTATGCCAAGCGAGGTGTCGTTTGGCATTTACCGGTGTGATGTGTGGCTTATGAGCAGCTGCTCGACCATGAGGTCTAAGTTTTCTTACCTCCCACGTAACTGTCAAAATACTTGCAGTGGATCCTGATGCAGTTTGGAATTCGTGTGTGATGGTCTGGATAGATGTCTGCCTATTACACGTTATGACCCTCTTCAACTATTGGCGGTCTCTGTCAGTAAACAGGTGAGATTGGCCTGTATGCTTTTGTGCTGTAAGTGTCCCTTCACGTTTCCATTTCACTATCACATCGGAAACAGTGGACCTAGGAATGTTTAGGAGTGTGGAAATCTCGCATGCAGATGTAGGACACAAGTGACACCCAATCACCTGACCACATTCGAAGGTTGTGAGTTCTGCAGGGCGCGCCATTCTGCTCTATCATGATGTCTAATGTCTACTGAGGTCGCTGATATGGAGTACCTGGCAGTAGGTGGCAGCACAATGCACCTAATATGAAAAACGGTTTTTTTTGGGGGGGGGGATCCGGATAACTTTGATCACAGGTGTGTTTGCAACTACTTTTCCACAGTTTTTACATGATTTAAGAAAGTTAAGCTTGTACACAGAGAAAATTTCGTCTCAACAAAATAGTAAGTAGTATACTTTACATTTATGTTTCCTTTGGCTTTAATTTTGTATTAATGGAACAAGTGTGAAAACACTATTGGTGTGAAATTGAGAATCATATTACAAATTGCTTCAGAGAATTCGTGTTTAGAAAACAGATGTGACTGCTGTGTTATATTCACCGGCTTTTGAAACATGTTTTCAGTCACTTGATATATAGTGATCATTCAGAATACCAGTGACAACAGAACTGGACAAGTTACCATAGTGTCTTCACACTGTCTTCACCAACAGGCAGTTTAGTTTCTGTGCTTGTGAATGAAATGAAGTGAGAGATAGTTTGTTGCCTATATACTACAAATAAATGGTATGTACTCATGGCAAAACGCACTTCAAAATGAGAATCCTTTTCAATGTGCAAAATAAAAATAAAGAAAGTTTTGACTGGTAGCATTTATTTATAAATAGAAACCTGATTATATGCATTATAAGAACTTATGCTTTAAAATGCATGAAAAGTGTAGAAAATATGCAAGATCAAATAATAAAAAAACATGGGAGTTACTGCGTGTATAATATCTCTAAGTCGTACCTGTGCATATCAGTTACCGGTACTTGGAGGAGCGCCGGCCACGCGAAAGGTAGGTACATTTAGAACGCTGATAACATTTTCTGAATTCTTTCTGGTAGAAAAAAAAAAATGGTTCAAATGGCTCTGAGCTCTAAAGGACATAACTTCTGAGGTCATTAGTCCCCTAGAACTTTGAACTACATAAACCTAACTAACCTAAGAACATCACACACATCCGTGCCCGAGGCAGGATTCGAACCTGTGACTGTAGCGGTCGCGGGGTTCCAGACTATAGCGCCTACAACCGCGCGGTCATCCAGGCCGGCCTTTCGGGTAGAGATTAGGAAGGAGGCCTTTCTGGGATTATTTCCTAAGAATTTGCAAAATGGGGACGCAAAGCGTGTTTCAGGAATTGTTCCTTCTTTGCTATTGTTTTTGGTAACAAGCAGATGCGATGCAAATGAGTCACAGAGAAACAATCGGTATGTACAGGACCAACTTCGAGGTATATCGCTCGCTGAGGGGCACAATTAAGAACTCTATAAGATGTTATTAAAAAAAAATCACTATTCTGTGGAACAGCATTTAGTTTTAATTAATACTATTGGATCACAGAATTATTTACAACAATTTTTACATTTTTCTACTGTTGTAAACATAAAAATCCAAGTAATATGCCAAATGTTCGATAGAAAGATTGTGTCTTTGGTCACTCAAAACATTTTTATAAGCAGAAAACGACCGTTCTACTTCAACTGAGGTAACTGGGCAGTATTTGGATTTGGGGGATGTGTGGGCACTTACTGTTTGTGCTAAAAGTTCGCTCGACCCGTTAATAAAACTATCAATTAGGCACAAGGGTTCAAAGCCTGCGTTATTATTTAAACATTTTCAAACTATTCTGTAAGTTTTCTTGGGAATACCTGAGCCAATGAGGACATCACTAGAATAATTTTATTCATTAACTGAATAGATGCATTCAGCGCCAAACCTTGAGTTACAAGCCTTTCTATACTTGCCGGTGTATGGTTAAGATGAATGCTAATCACAGCAAGGTCTTTTTTAATACCAGAATCATTTAAAGCTCTTTTGCACTGGCAAACTGCCCAAGCCTCTTCACTATCGAAGTCGTTTACTACCCCTCTAAAGGGTTCGATATGTTCATTGTAAAACAACACAGCTTCGACCCACGTACCCCAACGTGTTACCACTGGTTTGGGGGGCAAATGCACACTTGGTAGTTTTCCCTTGCAGGTACTGATGCGAGAAGGAGTGTTTAGAACATTTTATTTCTGGATGAAATCAGTTTATTTACATTCACAAACATGGAACGTACTTCCTCAGCAAGGCGATGTACTCCATGAGCAAAGCACATCACATATATCAAATTGGGATAAAATACTCGGAAGGCTTTTCCTGCTTCGATCATATATGGAGCAGCATCTGAAGTAAACACAAACTCCCTTTCATCTGCAGAATATTCAGGTAATATTTCTCTAATACCCTCATTCACAAATCTGGCTATCGTAGAATCAATTACTTTCCAAAGTTCTCTGTAGACCGCTAAATAGGAAGAAGAAGGTTCTTCTTTTAAAGCATCAGCAATTACCTTTGCAGATAACGGCCACAAGTGTCTGTAGTTTCGTCAACTAAAATCCAGATAACGCTGTCCTTGAGCTCATTGCGTATTTCTTGCAGAACATTTACGTAAATAGTCGGTATGTAATTTCTGCACAATGTTGATTCATCTGGTATATTTTTAATTAAGAAATATTTGTGCAGGAAGTCTTCGAGGATAGGGTTTGTAATTTTGTGAAGAGGAATATTGCTTGCAAAGAATGCTTCACATAGATCCACGTTAAACCGACTTTTGTGGTTACCTTTGGACAAATGCGTGCTACTGCAACTTGCTGTTGTCAAAAGTTGTTGTCGTGGTCCTTTCTTCTTCATTCCTGCGATATGAAGACTTCTCTTGACATGCTAGCTCTGTTTGAAAGTTGTTTTCTTCTTCACAAAATGTTTTCCTCGCAAACTTGAAAATGTAAAACAGTTCCGTCATGTGTAAATGTTCCAGGATGGTCAGCTGTCTACGAAACGCCGTTTCTGTTTTCGGGCGGCATGACGTACAACATGTTACACACTACACGTCGTAAAAACGTTCGACTGTCTACAAGTAAATAGAAAGCTAAACTGAAACAAGGGACGTGGGACTAAAAGTTTGCGTATTTTAATTGTTGCCGACGCGTACGGTACGACAGTGGAGGGGATTAACCGGGTGCACTGGCGCAGGAACATAGAGTGACTGCCTGTTCCTCTTCTGTAATGATTTCGCTAGGCAGTGGCCTCTCAGTTATCGATTGCACGCAGTTCTAGGTCGCGGTCAATCTGTGAGACATCAAAACCAGATCGAGCTATAGACCTCCCGTCTAAATTTTTAAAATATTGTAAACATACAATGAAAATATGCATTGTCACTAGTTTTTAGTTAAAATCTTCAATGATCGGTGAAAAGGAGCCAAATATTTAAATGCATATGCAACATGCAAATGCATATAATTGCAGTCTCTAAATTATAACCAAACGGAAGAAATAAAATGAGCAGAATATACAGTGAGCACATATACGTATAATAATGTAGATAAAAATGGATGAAAGGTAGATGGAGAGAAACAGTTCATCATATTCCAACCTTGCTTAGATTCGTTATTGTGGGACAGACCACTCATGAGTGGCCACATCCTCTGAAAAAATTAACATGTCCATCCTCACTGTCCAACCTTGCCTATAAGGAGAGGTTCCCACCAGTGGGACAGACTTTTTGAAACAATCTATGAGGTGATGTAGGTTAAGGTCAAAGGAAATGACACCCTGCAACCATTCACCCTGGTGGGCCATCATTTTCAGTAATGGCAAAGCCACCTAGATGGCGTTGGTAATGGACGAAATAAAGATTCAGAATTTCGCGTCATGATCTATACGTTCAATAATGAAAGCACTTCACATAGTGGTTGCATAGTGTAATGGTGAAGGTATCGAACTCACGTACAGTGTGTTGTTGGTTCGAATCTCGGCAGTTGTACTTAACTGCAATAACATTGATGAGAAGGCAGATGACAAAATGAAAGTAATTAAATCGAAATTAATAATACCAATAATCAAAATCACATGAACTATGATTCCAAATGAGAAAGGCGGATAGGTAGAAATATGAGCGCAAATGATGAACCTTATGCGATGACTGGCAAATGAATAAAAAATACATTTAAACCAATTAATTGCATAAAAATAATGATCAAACTCATTTCGATAGAGATCTAATAATAAATATGTGTATATCACGAGATTTGAACTGCATGGGATGTCAGTACCTTCGCCATTACGCTATGTAACCGGACTGTAGGCCCTTATTGGTATTAAATCTATACACCAATACGCGAAATATTTACTTAATATTTACTTTCAAATCAGTGCACACCAGGATGAAAGACAGTACGGCACCTGCATCCCTTACGGATAGTTTTGAAGAGTCGATTCTCTACTTTCTATATCAATAAGTTAAATTCAATGTTGCGGGATGGACCACGTATCTGCGGTCACGTCCTCCAAAAATTAATGTCTCTAATCTGAGCCTTATCCTAATAGCTCGCAACTTTTTTTTTTTTTCCTTTATTGAATTTCAATTCCCCCCGAAGGGGGCGGGCTGGCAGCAGCTTAGTATGCCGCTCTTCAGCCTACAGACTTTGTGAGAAAGATGAAGAGAATAAATAATAAAAACAGGCAATAAAATCGGAGACTTAAAGAGTAACATGGCGTAAAGAAATCGTGGAACTTAAAACAAAGAACAGAGGGATGATGAAGCTAATAAAATACATAAAAGCAGACAGGTAAAACAATAGACAGACAATTAAAAAACACGGCGACAGTCTGGATTCTGTTCGCAAAAGACATAAAATTCACACCTAGCGACAGCATGGTTTCTGTTCGCAAGACGAGAAAGACGAACAACACTTAATAGTCACTGGAACACTGCACTAAAAAGTTGGCAAACGTGACATACCACAGCCGAGAGCAGGTGGGGGGAAACTGGACAGATGATGGGAAAACAAAAAAGGGGGGAAAGGAGAGTAAAAGCGAAGGGGGGAACCGGGAAAGGAGCTGACGGAGGATGAGGACCCATAAGAGGGGTGGGGGGCAGACACGACAGGGAGTGGGGTAGGCAGAGGAGGGGAATACAAAAGGACTTGGGGGGGGGGGAGAAGGGAGAGGTTTAGTGGGGAGAAAACAGGACGGAAGGGGGGAAGAGGGAGCCCAGGGAAAGGACAGAGGAAAGGAGGGGGAGTGAGGATCAGAGTTGATAGGAGGGATAAATGGAGGGAGAGAGGGCATCGTCCAGGAGGGGGAGTTGATGGAAGCCACCTTGGGAAAGGAGATGTAGTGTGTAGAGATGGAGGGTAGGGGGGACACAATGGGGAAGACGTGGCAGGGGGCGGCGATGGGAGAGGAGAGGAGCAACCAGGGGGTGAGGGGGTTCAAGACGGCGGGAGGTGTAGAGGATGCGGATATGTTCGAGGAATAGGAGCAGATGGGGGAAAGGAATGAGATCATAGAGGATCTGCGTGGGGGACGGGAGGCGTATACGGAAGGCGAGGCGGAGTGCATGACGCTCAAGGATCTGGAGGGACTTATAGAATTTGGGGGGGGGCAGATATCCAGGCAGGACTGGCATAACAGAGGATGGGACAAATTAAGGATTTGTAGGTGTGGAGGATGGTAGAGGGGTGCAATCCCCATGTCCGGCCAGAGAGGAGTTTGAGGAGTCGGAGGCGGTTGTGGGCTTTGGATTGGATGGAGCGGAGATGAGGGACCCAGGTGAGGTGACGGTCAATGGTAAGGCCAAGGTAAGTGAGGGTGGGGGTGAGGTGGACAGGACGTGTGCACACAGTAAGGGAGAAATCCAGGAGCCGGAAGGAGCGAGAGGTACGACCTACGAGGATTGCCTGGGTCTTGGAAGGATTGAGTTTCAGGAGCCACTGGTTACACCATGCAGCAAAAAGGTCAAGGTGATTCTGGAGAATGCGTTGGGACCGTTGGAAGGTAGGAGCGAGGGCGAGGAATGCGGTGTCATCAGCATATTGCAAGAGGTGTACTGGAGGGGGGGAGGGGGGGGTTGGAGCATATCCGCCGTGTACAGGAGGTAGATGAGAGGGGAGAGGACAGAGCCCTGGGGCACACCTGCAGAGGGGTAGAAGGTGTGGGAATTGGCATTATGGATGGTAACATAGGAGGGGCGGTGACACCTGCAGAGGGGTAGAAGGTGTGGGAATTGGCATTATGGATGGTAACATAGGAGGGGCGGTGGGAGAGGAAGGAGGCCACCAGACGGATGTAGTTGATAGGAAGGGTGTAGGTTTGGAGTTTAAACAGGAGACCGGGATGCCAGACACGGTCGTAGGCCTTTTCGAGGTCAAGTGAGACAAAAATGGCGGAGCGACGGGAGTTAAGCTGGAGGGAGAGGAGCAAGTGAGGCAGAGGAGTTGGTCATCAGCAGAGAAGGAAGGTCGAAAGCCACATTGGGTGTTTGGGAGGAGGTGGTTTTGGTGGAGGTGGAGATGGATGCGCCATAGGACGATAGGAAGAGGCATCAGATGGAGGCTTGTTGGGTTTGGATAACATCAGGATAAGGGAGGTTTTCCACAGGTCGGGATAGAAGCCAGTGGCAAGGATGACATTGTAGAGGGTGGCAAGGATGGAAAGGAAGGAGGGAGGGCAGTGTTTGAGGTGGATAGCTCGCAACAAATTTGTTGGCCAAAAATATTATGTGTTTCTACAAATGTCGTTGGGTGTGTATTAGGCATGTCACAAACAGTTAAGTTCTACGGGAGCTTATAGCTATTTTGTTAGCAAAATTGGAAAGGTCACATAGCTGCAGGGGTTTGTTACTGTCATTTCCTCCTTGCAAAACTTCTATTTGCTATATGAAATCAACTTGTTATGAGCGCTGCCTCAGACGGCACGTGATAGTTGTTTAGAGTCGTCGGTAGATGGCAGCTCGCACGTTACCTCTTAGCGAGATAGGAGTGCGTCCCACATGTAAACTGAATGCACGGGAAATACAACTACGCTATGGGTAGGGATGGGCTAAACTGTGACTTTTCAGTGTCAGTGATTTCTGCGAATGCTTCTTTCGGTAACTGCAATTCTTAGACGCAGTTTACAATTACAGTTCATGCACTCTACCAATCCTATTTTCGTGATTTATATCGGTAGATGCGACAGTCGCAAGTAAGAACGAAGAAGCAGTTTCATGAACACGAATGCTTATTTCCCCATCCTGTAATACATTCCATTCTAAAGATATTTGCTGCAATTCGCAGTTAACTAAATGACGACAGAGTTTACAATCAGCCAATAAAAATTGTGATACGAGTGGCGTATTTTGAAGATTATCTTGGTTGACATGGTTCAGATACGGATCACACGTGTAGATTTGTGGGTTGATTTTTGTCCGCAGTCATAACTTACTATACATGTGCGATTGCCAAGGCGACAGGAAGGAATGGAAAAAAAAAAACATCAGATTCGTGACGGCTCAAAACACATGAAACCACGCAGGTCTACAAAAGGACATGTAAGGAACGTTTTCAATATAATATGTTGTGTTGTAGTGTTGTGGATGTATCTAAGACAATAATGTGTTAGTTTCCTTAAGAACATGCTTAAAATGTATCTCGTTACTTTGTCAATAATGTATTAGTTACTTTGCTGTATGAAAATGCTTACCACATATCCTATTTCTTTTTTTAAGTGTCGTGCATACAGAGTGTTAAGTTTGTACATGCTCAAAATGGTAGAAGTTAGGATCCCATTTGGAAAATTTACCTGGACAAGGAGTGGTGATAAAACTGGAGTTTGCCTTGGCAGGTAAGGAAACGTATTTACAGGTTTTGTTAAGAGTGTACATGACAGGATTTGAGCTGTATGAGAGTTCAGTACCTTCGCCATCACGCTATGTAACCAGACTGTTGTAAGTCATCATCATTTTTAAATCTGTACATCAATACGCGAAATGTCGAAATTTTTGGTCGTAAATGAGTGCCCACCATGGTAGAAAGGCTGGAGGGAGGCTCAATATTGCAAGGGCCTCATGGTAGGAGCACGTAATGCATCCCAATAACAGTGCACAATGTTGCAAGGGCAGATTGCCATATGTCAACCCAGCTTAGATCACAAAGTCCCTTACAGATAAGTCTGTCACCTCACAGATAAGTCTGTCAGCTCAGCCAGTATTCCATGGCATTGTGGTGGGCACTATCACACTCTAGCCATATTTTACAGATTAAAAGAAAGGCTAGAACAGTCTTCGTAAGAACCAGTAGTTAACTGTTTGTTACTTTCATGTAGTTTACTTCACTACATACAGTCTTTGGCTTGTAAAGCTTTCCCCCTTTTGTGGATTAGTATGATATTGACAGCGCATTCCACCCATCCCCCCCCCCTCCCCACCTCCACCCGCCCCTCCCAAATTTTTGATTCCGGAATAGCTGTTAGGTTGAGGAATCAAACTTGTGTTCCCGTTATGGTGCAAAGTCTTTGCACAATTATGAGATGCAATTATGTTGATTTTAGTTGAGAATTAAATGTATTTTCCTCAGAAAAGCAATTTCACAGAATTGTTTTCGACTATTACTTTATCATAATTAATATTTATATTTTTAGAGTTGCAAGCAGAACTCTGGACATTTCAAAAGAAAGGACATTTGTCTTGTGATTGCCATTGATGGCAATGCATTGCAAAGTGCTCCCATGCTGGCCTCTGGTTTGGTATGCAGTTGTCATGTTAGGGCTTTCCATTCACTGGCACAGTTGACAATTGCAGGATGGTTGTTAGTGCATGTATATGTGCTGCAGTATGTTTCCTCAACACATCCACCCGGGCTACATGCGAATTAAGATGGAAATGGGCAGGCCAGACCATTCGCCAAATATCTTCTTGTTCCGAGATCTCTTGCACATGTGATGTTTGATGCATTGTCATCCAGAAAAATGAAGTAAGGGCCGAATGCATTTCTGAAAAGACATACATCTTGGGGGAGTAGAGTGTGACAATGATGTTGCAACAGTATGGATCTCCATACCATAGCAACTAGACCATTGACGTGTGGACTCATGGTAGCAGCACTTAATGCACCCCTACAACATTGCCTAAATGATTGTTTTGGTGGACTAGTTTTTATGCTGGAGGGAGGCACAATGTTGCAGGGGCATTCTGCCTTCAGATCTTTCAACACAGTACACTCACACTTCAACATCATTCTGACACTGTACTCCTTCCCAATGCTCGGTTTTTCACGAGCACATTTGGCCATGACTTCATTTTTATGGATGACCATACGTGACCACATTGAACAATGGAGATGGAGCTCTTGGAACAGGAGGAATTGAGCAAATGGAGCGGCATGCCCTTTCCCCCAGCTTAAATCTGATCAAGCATGTTGGGAGGGACGCATTACAAATGGTTCAAAAGGCTCTAAGCACATGGGACTTAACATCTGAGGTCATCAGTCCCCTAGACCTAGAACTACTTAAGCCTAACTAACCTAAGGACATCACACACATCCATGCCTGAGGTAGGATTCGAACCTGCGACCGTAGCAGCAGCGCGGTTCCGGACTAAAGTGCCCAGAACAGCTCGGCCATAGCGGCCGGCGGACGCATTGCAGTATGGTCACAAGCACCAATGACCATCCAGCTGTTCTCAACTGCACAAGTGAAGGAATGGGACATCCTATCACAAGAACTCCCTACCATGCTCGTGAATAATGTGGGAGCACATTGCAGAGCATGCATTACCATCCTTGGTGATCACACATCCAATTAAGAACTGTGTCCTGTCTTTTGTATTGTCCAGGGGACCATAATAAATGATCGCGACTTCAGGGTAATTATTATCTTCGAATGAAAGCAACATTTATGTTTATGTCATACTGTATTTCTTTCAGTTACATTCGGTACTGTAGTCAAGTAGTAATTTCTGTATATACTTTCATCGAGCTACCTTACTTGGCATTGACACATAAAGCGAAAGTTAATTTTTTAATTTTTTTTTTTTTAATTTTGAGCTTCTCGTCATTACAGAGGCTTATCTCCAACATAATAATTTACTCGGAAATTACTATACAAAGAATAAACTTTATTAAACTATATTTTCAAAATATTCTTCCAACTGTTTCGATCTTGTGCGTCCTCTTCCTCTGCGCCCATGCTCCTCATTGTGTGCTGCACATTTTGGAGCCAGGTGGTCATACGTCGTCCTCTTCTTCTTCTCCCCACCAGTTCCAGCTCCAGTATCAATTCTGGTATTCTGGCTTCCTCCATTGATCGTACATGCCCGTACCACTGAAATTTCGTCCTATCCATTACGTCATATATTCTTTCTTTTATTTCCATTCTCCTCATTATTTCGGTGTTCCTTATTTTCTCTTTCCTGGAGATTCTTGTCGATCTTCTCCGGAAGTCCATATCTAGAGCTTGTAATTCTTCAACGTGCTTCAGTTTAATTGTCCAGGTCGCTATTCCATACAGAACCACACTCTCTAATATGGATTTGCACATTAATTTTTTAGTTCTGCTCATCTCAATGACCTTCCGTCTGCTACCAATTCTTTTATTGATTTCTGACTCTTATTTTCCCTCGATTCCTAAAATGGATCCCAAATAACAGAAAGTGTTTATCTTTTTTATTTTTTTTCCTTCAATGTATAGCTCATCTGAATCATTAGTCAAATATTCTGTTTTTTGGTCATTAATCTTCAAACCCCTGTTTTCCTTATATTTTTCAAGCCAGTGTAGTATGAATGTATGGGTCTGTGAATGCTTTTGGGACCCTTTTGTTGTTTACTGTGGCATGAAACTAATATGTGATGTACAATCTGTTGCATGTACAACATGATCACCATAACAAGATCCTGAAGAGTATGGAGAGCCATGTTACTATTGCCATCCCCATGCTGTCAACAACTTGTTGCTCTTACTGACCTGCTGCAATTGGCAACATACTGTATTCGTCAACCTGAAGATGTCCTCAAGAGATGTAATAAATTATAAATCAGGTGCAAGAGAGATTGCCAGATGTCATCCCGTTGTCGGTTTTTTTTAAAGGCGACATTTTCCCAATAACCTGTGGGCAAAGCCTTGTAAAGGTTTGTCCCTTTCACTTTAACAGAAGCCAAGTCGGAAGAAATTCCTGACATTCTACCAGAAAAACAGCTTCTATCAAAATGTGTATTAATTCAAAGTGTGCAGTAAGGAGTATGAAAATAAATTTCTGTTATTTGATAAAGAAGCATTCAAGCTGTTGGTCAACTGTTCTGTTTGTACTAAATAAACATGTACCTCTCTACTGTGCTTAAATACAGAGGAATAATCACCCTATAGGTAAAAGTCAAAGGTTGTGCCCAATGATAGTTGATTTGAATGTAGTTGTAAACTTGGGGAATCATGTTCCACTGATGAGGGGAATCCAACGAAAACATTTTGCAACATTAATCGTCAATATCTAATAGTGAATGGTGCTCATCGGTCATCATATGCCTTCAGTATATTGGGATATAAACCTAACAGTGCCATCAGGTCCTAATAAGGCATTGGTGATGCCTTATGATTGTTGCTAAAAGTATTATGTTTGACTATAGAACAAGTTTATGAAAGCTGCACACATCCACTCAAAAAGCCCAACAACTGATTTTATTGGTGTTGAGAACACAATATGCGTTACATATTGCTGTAGTAAAAAGTTAGAGATGTGGTCAGGAAACGTATGTGAGGAAGTTGGTGTCTACTTCTATTTACTCACCAATTGAAAGCAGTACAATACTCGAATTGGGGAATGTGACTGTACAACCATCTTGCATGATGAACCTAATAAAGAATGTTTTGGAACTGCTGACTTCTTAAACAGCAGTACGTGTTTGCTACACAAAGCATGTCACTATTTGACAAACTGTGTACTGAAAACATTACATCTAAAAAGGACTGTCGGAGACTGTATTTGCCACTGTTTTACTGTGCAATGGAGAGTGAGACTGTGTTCTTGCATAGAAATATTTTGATGTGAAATCATATATGCTCATCGTGGTATTTTCTTGTGGTAATAAATATAAAACAAATTTTCTGAAAGTGGACACTGTTCTGACACATCTTTTCATTCAGACTATTGAAAATGCTAGAGTAGGTGATATAAGACAAAAAATAGTAAGAAAAAAGTAAGGCTGTAGATCGGAGCACAAGGCTAAAGAACAAATACGCAACAACATAAACATACTGATGCTATTCTATCTTTTACATGGTACTTAAGAAAAATAAAAAATCAGTACACTTATGTGGCAAATGGCACTGGATTACAGAAAGGAAATTGGGTTAGGATACTTTTGTAACTAGCAGATAAAAAGTGAAAAATGTACTTGTAATTTTCAGTCAAGATAGTACACTGATAACTGTAGATTAGGTTAAGTAATAGAGAAATCCATAGTTTTTTGGGGCACGGACCGTATGAAGTAAGTTACTACTGGTTGATCAAGATGGACAAGGGACTGAACAAAAAATTGACCACCTTAAAGGAATGGAATAGAGGAATGGATAAAAGTAGTTTTTTTCTTTGTGTATTCATAAAAATGACTTCCAATGTTAATATTACTCTTAAAGTCAATAAGGAATAAATGTTTGGAAAATACAGAAAAGTACGAACACTATTAAGCACAGTTGTGTAATTTTACCTATGTTTTTATGAGAATTATATGAATGCTCAGGTCTAAACTTTGGAACTGGAAAGAAAAGTCACTTTCAACCTACAGAAGAATAGAAGTACAAAGCACTTGAGAAAAACCAGCAAAGAACGTTGTAGTGAGGGTCAAGACCCAAATATTTTTACATTGTTTAGCATAGGCTGGTGCGCTGACGAAATATAGAAGTGAAGAAGGTATGATCTATGCAGCAAGCCACGGAAGGTGAGTTATAAAGATAAGTAAAAGACACAATGAAAGGAACATGAGCTGCAAACATAACTGACACAAACGTATAAGTAGATATTGTGATCTTAATAGGAGAATAACAAACAGTACATACTTATATCTATAGTTACGTATGTGAAGATGTCACTAACCAAGGAGGAATAGGGAAAGAAAAGTTAAAAAATTTTCTCTGTTCTAGATTTGTCCGTTGTATATAGTTTTTATTAATATTAGTGTTTGTATTAAGATTTGAAACAATTAATTGGTAATTACTGTGAAGGTTGTGCATGTGACAGGATCAGACAGGTGATATAGAAGTTCTATACAAGAAGAAGACCACAGCTTGTCATTCAGGTTGTATGTACAGAGCAGTGTGTAGAACTGAACACATCCAGTGAGTTTACAAGGAGAATTTAGAAAATAGTGTGAGTAAACAATGTGACTGGCAAATTATGGTGCATAACATGAAATAGGTAAGTCTGATGAAGATTAGCATCACCAACAAATATATCTCATAGCCGACTAACATTGTGCTTTGGAAAAGAAAATTGACAAAATGAACTTGACAAAAAAATGAAAGTTCAGACGATGCAGGAACATATGGGGTTCAAAACTACGTGAGTCTACTTACGATAATAAGACACGAAATCCTTATAAAGGGCGGTACAAATTTTTTAGCTACTCCACGTGGGATTTTTGTCTAGTTTGCTATTATTTTATTTAATGGTCTCCCTTATGATGAGTTTCAGCATTGCCATTACCAGATCTGTATGAAAGACGAACAAATGTGAAAAGTAAATGGTAAAATAGGTAAACTTAGATAGAAAATGACTTACCAGTAATAAAGAGCGATTAAAAATCGTTACAACATAGTTTGCCAGAGTACCAGGACACAGGTAAGTGCCAACTGAATATCATATCAAGTAATTGCTGTAACAACTGGCCTCCAGATGACGCTAGTAAAGTAACTCTTAAATAATTCAGAGCTCTTCCTCCAAGTACTGTGACTCATAAATATTTTTAGTCTCCTCCACAAATGTGTTAATGACTCGAATTTTATGTTTGGGATGGTGAATGGGATTGTTATGAAGTTATCTACTGTCTGAGTTAGTTTTCTTTAGAGTTTGTGCTCTCAATTTCCATCAGTTTCTAATTACCCTGTAAGGTGCTCCAGCTCTTTCATATGTAGGTGCTTACCAAAAACCAATATTGGTGTTACAGTTAGTATAGACGTTAAAGGTTCTTTTTCATAAATGAAATGTTGTAATATCAGTGCTTAACTATGGATATATGATTTTACAATTTCGTCTGTTACATGTAATTTGACTAGAGAGTAAAATTTTATGCTTCCTCGTGAACATTATGACAAAAGGTAAATCGTTTTGTAATATGAAATTTCTCATATTATGTGTTCTTTAACATTTAGTGATGCTTCCATGTTTTCGTAAGTCTGAAGGTTAATTATGAATTGTGGTTTGTAACAGAATAGACTAACATTCGTTCTGCATTAAACTACTTCACTGTTTATTGATACTTTTTGTTATATAGTTTCAGTCATGATAGAAATTTTGATTTGTCATCAAACGTCGCTAATTGGAAGATGTTAATTAGTCTGTTGTGTTAATAAGCACATGCTAGCATCCCAGATAGCATAGAGAAAGTTATTATTCTGATTACGACTGTTGATTTTTAATTTACAGCAAAAAAATTTCAAATGCACGTATTGACTCCAATTATGATAAGTATTGTTGCTTGGCCACAGATCTAATTACAAAATACAAAAATAAATTTTGTCTTCTTTTTCATTTTCCATTGTGAACTTTATATTAGAATTAATATGCGAGTGTCATACAAATAAACCTGAACTTTGTTCATCTGACACATATTGTGACATGAGCAGCTTGGTGCACTACAGAACTGCTTACAAGAGAAAGGAGGGGGGGGGATAGCCATGCATATGACTTGACACTCACCATGAGTGATCGGAAGGTCCCACTATCTATTGGGAAACACAATAGGCCTACTATTTGTTTTCTCTCCAGCAAAGGTGTGAAATCAAGTGACATTTTGGAGGGACTCTAAGCATACTTCATGAACACAAGTAAGCTGTTACCAAAATTTTATCACAAGTGGTGATACGTTTTGGAAGTTCCCATACCATTTTATTGGATACATTTGAATACGGAAAAATATTGGCAAGGTGGGTTTCACGGCTTCCCACTGAGGCACAAAAGGCTGTATGGAAAAATATTTGCCTATGTCTTCTGAATCACTATGAAGAAGAAGAAAGAGAAACTGTTCTGGGCCATATCATGACCTGCAATGATATATGGGTCACTGCTATAGTTCAGATAGCAAGAGAATGAGTATGGAGTGGAAAAAGTTGGAGGAATGCATTGAAAGTATCGACTTCCTGCTAGGCTAGTTTTGGTAGTTTTGTTTTGGGACTCAAAAGGTGCATATATGTTTGAGTACCTGCATGGTCAAAGGATAGGGAGTGTGGACTAATATTGCAAGCTGCTGGTTGATGATAAGGCTGCCTGCTGCAACAAATGATGCCAGCAGCCAATTTTCAATGTCCTCCTCCTGCATGACAACACGTGGCGTGTACAGCAGCTCTAACTCATGATAAACTCACGAAGCTACATAGGAAACTCTTGAACAATCCCATACACTGTAGAATTGTCCCCATTTCAGTACCACATATTTTGTTCATTGAGAAAGGAATTATGTTGGGAACACTGGGTAATGTCACTGGGGTTGAACAGTATGTGCTCAGGCGGATACAGGGGTATCCAATTTTTTGTTCCATGAAAGTATCATGAAAAGCATTGTCACGACATTCTGATTTAAATTTTATATGGCGCTTGTAATATTTTAGTTTAATCATGATCTGATAATCATAATGTTATGATGGACAGAGGAGTCACAGAAATTCTAAAACAACTTTAACAGAAAGGGAAGAAGACCGAAATTAAAGACGCTCCTGGCCTTAATGCTAAATAAACCAAACAGTGACAACTCTTCTGCAGTACAGGCTACATAACATGCAGGCATGACTCCACAATCTTAGTCAGCAGTTGAATGATGTCATAACTCAACAATTGTTTCATGTAGGAGCCAGGTATTTTAAAATCTGCAGTCACTTGGGATTTTGTGCTGGGCAAAGGTTTCATGATAAATGCAAGCTAGATCAGAGGCCAATGCTATAGAGAACTCTTTGTAGAACCTAATTAGGCTTCCATCTGGACCTTGTGATTTATTTGTTTTCAAATCTTTCAGTTGTTTCTCTAGGCCAGGGATGGTTATTACTATGTCGTCTGTAAGTTAGTCTGTGTGATTGCCAAATGACGGTATGTTTCACGATTCTCCTGTGTGAACGGTTTCTTGAATGTGAAATTTAAAACTTCGGCTTTCGTTCTGCTATCTTCAACTGCCACACCACACTGGTGAACTAGGGAGTGAATGAGAGACTTAGATCAGCTTAGCAATTATTTTATATAGGACCGCATGCCACAGTAACTTTACGTTCAAGCAGCATAACATTTCCGACCATTGTTTACAGCTCTATAGCGTCCAAAAAAATGATGATATCTCCACAGTCGCTCCAGCTGGATGTCATTTTTCACTGACCAGCACCAAACCCCACCTCCAATACATCGTCATCGTCTATTTGTCGAGGAGCAAAGGGTGTAATTACAATTGAAAAAGCCCTCGCTTCTTTTATTTTCTCGCTTTCACCACTTCCTCGAATCCATTTCGTATATTTGATACTTGTAAATGCAGCCAATACAGTGGCGTCTTACCTGTATGTATTCGGACAGCCAAGTTGCGAGTTTCTGTTAGTGCATTTGAGCCTTATGCCACGTTTACACCCAGATCATACAAAGTTCTCGACTAAGACATAATTGCGAGTGGAAAATACACGAGTACGTCCATTCGGGGTTAATTTTCAAGGGTCAAGCAATCGGGTAGAGAAACGTTTGCACACCATAATGTTATCCCAAAACTGTTCTGTATCGAGTCTAAGCACATTTTAAGTTCTTCTCGCTACCTCTTTAGCACTTTGGAGGAGGAATACCCCACGACGGATCTGTTGCAGCTGGCGAAATGAATTCATTATGAAAAAAAAGAACCTGTTGAAGTGTCATACAAAGATTTTGGTGACTCAGTGATTCATATTAAACATGTGTCTGTTTAGATTCTACAATATACGAGTGGAAGCTGAACTTTCAAACGGAATATTACATTATGTAAAAACCACTATGACACCATTGTCATTCACTCATTCAACATCAAGTGTGCATGATGTCTGTGAATAAGGTGATGTTTTTGCAGGCTAGGAGGAACAGTAGTAGTGTCGTAAATTTAGCGGTGACATTTGAGAAGTGTTAGTGAGTGTATTGTGCAAAATGTGGTCATGGATATTGAGCTTCATGCTTTAGTAATCGCTATATCAAAGCTATCAAAGGAAAATAGTGAATGCACGATTCTGCTTTATTCAAGAACACAGCAGTGCTGACATACCAGAAAAAATATTCTAGACCTCTTACTTCCTCAGTATGTTACGAAAATTAGCTTTGAGGACTACACATTCACTAAGAGAGGGAATGGTACTGCTTACAACATGTTTAAGTGGGTGAAACAAAGAAATGTGCATAATGTGCTCTGGGATGTTTACATAAAACTGTTTACGAGTAGTCACATCTTGAACGATCTTGATTAATACATGTTACCCACACAACTTAAACCATTACTGTGTGATGTATCATGCAGATTCAATTTGCTATCTGACATGTTTAAGAGGGAACCACTTATTTTAAAGTAGGAGCCCTACTTTAACCACTATGACTCGAATGCCCGCCGGCCATTGTGATCGAGCGGTTCTAGGCGCTTCAGTCCGGAACAGTGCAGCTGCTCCGGTCGCAGGTTCGAATCTTGCCTTGGGCATGGATGTGTGTGGTGTAGTTAGGTTTAATTAGTTCTAAGTCTAGGGGACTGATGACCTCAGATGTTAGGTCCCATAGTGCTTAGAGCCATTTGAACCATTTTTTTAAATGCTCTATGGGAGACTGATGGACCACCATCAATTAAGATGTATTGTGATGAATGTACAGCTGAAATGATCAATAATGAATCATAATGTCTGTTCCATAGTCACAACAGCCAAGTAAGCTGCCACTACATTTTTATTAACCTATTGCTATACTTCATGGTTTATATGATGATGAATGTAGACATTTCATATTTAAAAGTATTGCATTCACAGAAGATATCTGTATAGTAGAGAAATTCTCAGCAACCACTGCATCACCGAGGTCTTACAAGGATGTGAAGTGTGCTAAAATGCGGAGGACGGCAAAATGGTTAATACATTTTTTCCATGGAATTCACTGATGTGATCCTGACGTACCCTATAAAGATATGGTGATGTGGCTTCGATTATTCGACCATCTTCTGTGTCAAGACGGAGGAGGAGATCGCACGGATGTGTCGAATCTTCAAGTATACTGCTATTCAAGACTTGGCATTCTACGGCTGCCTGCTGTCCATCGACTCAAGAAGATGTGTCAAAGTAGTGTTACTACATCTGCTTATGAAAACTATGGCAAGCTGAAAGAGAGAGAGAGAGAGAGAGAGAGAGAGAGAGAGAGAGAGAGAGATCTATGTTTGTATAATAATACCCTTCCCCAGAAAATTTCTCTCCTTCATACCTGCTCTTTGTTGCCACAGATGACGTGTCCCTATTCTCATTTGTACTAACACTGCAGTACACAAGAGGTGCCTATTTGCTTCCACCACCCTGAGTTAAATGTATAAGGTCTAATTAATGTTAACCAACTTGCAGTCTTTTATAACTGTTGTTCCCTGCGCAGAAAACAACTCGTAGGTTGTGAATCCGTTATCTTGAGGAACTGATATTGTATAAATAATTAAATTTTCAATTATTTTGTTTATACGGGATGCCACTCGCTACTTATTTGCAGAATACGAGACTTTATGAATCACGAATAATTTGCACTTTCACACGTTCATAAGAAAATAAACGAAACAGTGAACTGCGTATTTGCGTAATTATTATTAAGTACGTGTCCAAATAACCATAGAGTGCTAATTAAGTTCTTAACCAATACCGACAAAGTCAGAAACATGTCTGTCTTCCGACACTGACGAACCAGCTCTGATCTTTCAACCGAACTATTTCGCCCACCATTCAAGTTAGGCGCGATTCGACGATCTCAGAAGTGCTTCGACTTCCTTTTCGTTTAGCAGCTGTTTACTATTCTGCTGGTAATTAACACTTTTGAAATAAGGGAATGAGAGCCTGCTACTGAGAGATGCTTTAACATGAAATGCAAGTAAATACACAGTTCAATTCTTCTAATATTAATAACAGAAGATTATCATATTGACTCAGAACCTCCTAACGCAGCAGCCAATCACAGAGAAGAATCCCAGTGTAGGCAATTTTTCTCACAATACCCGCACCGAACAAACCATCTGTCATCGGTACCTCACACCACATTACGTCATTTTGCCACTGCTGCTTTCTCAGCTGCTCTAAGAAGAGCGTTTTGTAGCCGAATATGATGGCCATAAAGCCAAGAAATATTGCACATCATCCTCCTTCTGAGATTTCAAAAAATTGGAAAGTTCTCGCAGACAACATTCAATTTGGGAAATAAGCAAATTATTTCTAAAAATAAAAAAAAAAAAATATTCAGCTATCATCTCTGCAGAGCCATACCATTCCACTATAATTGTGATTCATTATAGTTTTTCAAAACTTCGAATCTGTTTTATATTTTTCATTCTCAAATTATAAATTAATTTATACAATCATAGACTTAATTACTTAGTGATACTCCCTGGGACGGGAGTGATATTTATGTCAATAGATCACTCTCAAAAATACATAACTGCGGACCAGTGTGCAGTGATTAGCCCCATGATGTCAGACAGACGTATGAAATCTGCATTAAAATGAGAAATTCTGTTTAGTCATGGATGAGCCGTCAACCCAACACCAGCTGTTAAATCACGGAACCTAATCAAGTATAGAAGCAACAAACCGAAAAACACCTGATTTTCTTCGTAGTTAGCGTGTGCTGCTTGATAATCTCACCATAGCTTATGAGGCACAGTGTCTGGTCCTGAGTCTCCCGCCAGCAGCTATTCACTCAACAGTGCAGGAATTTATATACTCAAAAGCACGAGAGATGGCTATCAACTCTGCTGTAAAACACTACGGTGTTCTGGTAGGGAGCGCAGTTCAATATGTGCAGTGTGAGAATAAGCAAAGCCATATGACCAGTAACCATCGAGCCAACAGTATAGACATCTTCTGAACCCTGGGATGCGCCAAGGACGGACAAAAATTGGTGGCGGAAGTCCTCAAGATGAACCAAGTCTTTTGGACCTTGTAATAGGTAAAGACGAGGCTGTTGCTGAAGGATGCACCATGCAGAGGAGAGGTGGTAGACGAAACAACTTTAGTTCAGAAAGGAGGGACCAGGCGTGGATTACAATTGTAATCGCCGGCCGCTGTGGCTGTGCCGTTCTAGGCGCTTCAGTCCAGAACCGCGCTGCTGCTACGGTCGCAGGTTCGAATCCTGCCTCGGGCATGGATGTGTGTGATGTCCTTAGTTTAGTTAGGTTTCAGTAGTTCTAAGTCTATGGGACTGATGACCTCAGATGTTAAGTCCGATAGTGCTTAGAGCATCGAAGACCAGTCCTAAAATGTGATAAGAGGATTTTAAGTGTCCACCACATTGAGTAGTTGGTCGTCAAGGTAAAGTTTCGATTGTGGGTGAATGGTATGGCGTAGACATAAGCACATGACACAAGTATTGGCAGCTGAAAACCGAAAGCCATGGGTGAGGGCCCATGCCTGTACCTTTCGTATGATGCCTTGGAGTTAATGTTCGGTGACGCCATACTAAAAGAGCAATAGTAGAGGAAAAAGTCATCAGCATACAAGGAGGGTGATACTGAGGACTCCACAACTGCTGCTAGACCATTGGTGGTTGCTAGAAAGAGGGACACTCAGTACAGAGCCCTGCTAGATACCAGTCTCTTGGATATGGGGAGAACTATTGGAGGTACTAACTTGAACCTGGAAAATACGAGGAGACAAGAATTTCTGGATAAAAATCGGGAGCAGACTCTGGAGACCCCATTTGTGCATGGATGTGGTGTCGCCATGTGGTGTCGCAAGCTTTTTTTAGGTCAAAGAAGATGGCTACAAGTTGCTGACGACGGGCAAAAGCTGATCGTATGGCAGACTCCAGGTAAATCAGATTATTAGTAGTGGAACGGCCTCGACGAAAACCATTCTGGGACAGAGCCAGAAGACTTTGAGACTCAAGGAGCCAACACAGATACGGGCTCACCATGCATTCAAGCAACTTCCAGAGAACATTGGTGAGCCTAATTAAGCGATAACTGTCCGTCTCTGGAGTTTGCTTACCCGGTTTCAGTACTGGGACAATGATGCTTTCCCGCCATTGCCACTGGAACAGGCCCTTGCTCCAGATGCAGTTAAAGATGGAAAGGATACGGCACAGACAGTTAATTGGGCATTTGGTTTAGGATGTGGTCTGCTCCTGGGGCTTTATCAGGATTGTAGGCTAGGACACTGAAGAAATCCCACTCTCTACGCTGGATAAAATGTGGTATACAATCTGGCAACTAATCTGGGCCCACCTGAAACTAGTGTATGAAGATGGTATCTGTTCTTTTGGACATGACCCAAAGAACAGATACCACCTTCGTATAGATAAGGCTTACCGGCCAATGATCTTCTCCAGTGTGGATGCACTCACATCGCCCGAACTGCTACAGGAATCTGTAGATTGACTGCCGTGGTTATTGAGTATAGTGGGCAGGGGCACTACAAATGTGGTGTGTGGACAGTAAGTTGGGAATGTGAGTCTCACGAGGAGTGTGGCAGAGAGAAGTCCCTGCAGTTGCACTATCTTCTGTTTCCTCGGTGGCTCAGATTGATACAGTGTCAGCCAATTAAGTAGGAGATCCTGGGTTCGAGTCCCGATTGGGGCACACATTTTCAGCAGTTGTCACTGATATTTATTAATGTCTGTAAGCAGCTAAAGGTCTGGATTTCATTATAATTTCATGAAACTAGTGTGTCGCAAATAAGGTAAGCCTATGTTGTCTGACGTACCTTTAGAATTGTTGTCATATGTTCTTGAGGTAGCAGATTTTCCATTACTTGCATAGTTGATTAAGTTATTTTGTACCTCAGGTGAGAATGGAGTTACTTGTGTGCTTCTGTGTTTCCCTGCTATGGAGTTTACTACCTTCCAGGCTGCTCTGCATTAGTTGTGACACTTTTTAGTAGATATATCATTGGCTCTCCTCTTTGATACTTGCACTTTTGTTCTGTATATTTTTTTATTGCTCTATATTTCGGCATCATTACAGGATCACCAGCTTTTGTCATTGTGTATCTGAGTATTTTCAGATAAGGTGTGTAGTGTATTCTCTTTGCTTAATGTAATATCAGTTTTGGCAGTTTCAGTTGCTTGTGGGTATTAGGTAAGTTAGTGAGAGGATCAATAAACATATCAAAGGCACTGTCAATGTTGTCATATTCATTAAAATTTTCCCGCTTAACTTTTGATAACGTGGCCCTTAAATGTATGTAATATGTGTACCGTTCTGAACTACTTGTTGTTTTACATTACAATAAACACTTTCAATAGTCATCCATTAGGCTAGATGTTTTGATAAGATACTGTCTTGTTGGACGTTCATTAATAAACTATGAACTTACAGCTTGTAAACACTTCAAAAAACACACAACACTTTGAGTTTTACAGCTAATGTCTAGATTAAAGTGTCCAATAAACACAAGCTCAAAGTTGTCACTTGTCATCTCTAGGTACTTAGCGAGAATCTCATAATGTTAAGTAATTACAGTAATGCCAGACCATGGGTTACATTAGACACACAAGTATTAGCTTAATAAAGTTTCCATCATTTCAAAAGCTTCCTCTTGAGAACACATTTCAACATTTAGTATGTCACAGCTAATATTCAGCAATTCACTTTCCAAAACAGCAACTCTTCCGTGGCTAAATTTAGTTCTACAGAAAGTACTTGCTAGCACGTATTCTTCAGAAATGTAAAAGGCAGATTAAGCATGTATGAGCCAGCGGTAACTGATAAGGAAGATATGGCAGGGGTTTGTATTTAAGATGTCTATTTCATTAAATTTGTTATTAACTGACTGCACACTAGGAAGATTAGCTACCAACAAGGAAGGTTTATAACTGTTAGGCTCTTCACATTTAGTAATGGCAGCCAGCCACCACTCAACAGTTTTAGACCGAATGAGATGGCGCAGTGGTTAACACACTGGACTCACACTAAGGAGGATGATGATTCAGATCAGCATCTGGGCATCTTGAATAAGATTTTCTGCAATTTCCCTAAATCATTCCGGACAAATGCTGGGATGTTTTCTCTGAAAGGGCATGGCTGATATCCCCATCCTTGAATTATTCAGGGAGTGTGCCCTATCTCTAATGACCTCACTGTCAACTGGACGTTAAACCCTCATTTCACTTCATTCAATAGCTTTAGACATAAGCTTTTCCAGTCTTCTGGTTTTCCTAAAATCTAGTCACAGTTGGCCTACCACTGACCATCTTATTATTTTTGTTTCACTCTTGTGTGCATTGGTTTCTCTTTTATACACACTGGAACTGCCTAGCTGCAAACTGTGGGTGTATGTAACTGTTATAAAAAGACATTGTTGCACCTGACAGGGGTGCTTTCACAGACACAGTATTGGCACTTGCAAATCTTCACATTTACATGCAATTGAGTAATTTTCAAAATACAGATGTCCTTTTCCACCTTGTGCACTTTACCCTAACCGTGATTTGTGCAACATCTCAACATACAATTTTCTATTGCTAATGCAACAAGAGGCCCAAAATCTGGTTAATTAATCCTGTAAGAGTGTAGAACTGAGCAAGAGGTGATAGTTGAGTGTTTTGCAGAGCATTTGTTATGACATCTTGCAAGAACAAAATGTCCATGAGAGAGCAGCTGTGTTAAATCCTGCTGCAAATATAACCACAGGTTGCTCAATGAGCTAGTACAGTATACACAAAAACACTACAGTGTGATAAACTGAAACAATATCAAGTTACAATGAGTTAGTTTTTATGGAAACAACTGTGTTACTGTAGCTGTTATTTAACTATAAACAGCATAAATATTCTATTACTGGTTCTGCACTGTTTCAAGGTATATATAAATGGATGCTGTGTGGCTGCAGCCTTCCAATTTGATGCCACCTTGGTACCTTGTGTATCAATTCTGCTTATTATTTTAAATGTAACTGTGGCAGTGCATGAGAAACATTGTAACCGAAGAGTTCATCCACATGTTGAGTATGCTCTCCTTCAGCATGAAAATACCAGAACACACACAAGAACTACAATGTCTGCAACACTCTGATGATTAGCATTCATTATCATCGATCATCCTTGACACATTCCCAAACTGGCCCAATCTGATTTTCATCTCTTTCCAAAATTTGAAGAACATCTTCGTCAGCTTCATTTTGATAGTGATGAAGCAGTGCAAGCAGAAGCAAAACTGTGGCTCCATCAACAAAAGTCAAACATTCTGCAGTGCTGGTATAAACAAAGTGGTCACTCATTTGGAGAAACGTGTTTGTTACCAGGGTGACTATGTTGAGATATAAATATGTACACATGAAAAACAAAGATGGAGAATGTTAATGATGTTTTTATTTTTATTTTAAAAGGTTTAAGAGTTTTCACATGAAAAATTGAGAGGCATTACTGTACAGCATGGCCTCAAATATTTCAATGATCAAGTAAACTCCATTCCCATTATTACAAATTAGCTATTTTATTTATCACTTCTACTAAATATTTTTTAAATATTAGTTTCAAAGAATTCTTTAATTGAATAGAAATCATTGTGCTGAAGCCATTTTTCTAGGACACTCTGATATTTATTTGATAACATTAACAAGCAGAATGTGGCAATATGTCCTAAAATTATATGCTTAGATAATTTTACTTGCAGTTATTATAGACCAGGGAGAATGTCAGTGCATGCAAATACAGACAGCAGCTGTTTCTACTACTGTATTCATGCACAGCACATCTCGTGTTAAATATTTACATATTTTACGGAGCATACATTAAACAATATAGTTACAAACTAGGTGATGTTATTACATTAAGAGATCTGAGTGGTTTCTAAAGGGCTCCATGGGTGCTAATCCTAATGTGCAATTGCTATCTTTCACCATCTAAAAATACACTTAGCACGTTAGTAATTTTCCCCTACAGTGTTGCCTACTGCAAATAAGAGTGAAAGGAAGAGCTTTAATAACAGTTTCCTCACAGTTTCATGATTTATATAATAAAAGAGAGCATAGGAAAGTTTGCTGCACAGATTGTGTGTGTGTGTGTGTGTGTGTGTGTGTGTGTGTGTGTGTGTGTTTTGCAAGAGCGGTTTTTTTGACCAGTAATCAATCCCATTAATTTCAATGTTTCATTTTCATTTTTGGTTTACTTTATTTTAACGATGATTTCTTCTGTTTTGCATGGTGGTTAAAACACACTTTGTAGGCCTGAAATCAATGTCTAGTGTCTTCCATTTTTTATATTATTTTCTAAGACATCTTAAATTTTGTCCTGTTGTTGTGTCATATCATCAGCAATACTGGGAGTAGCACAACTGACCAATTCTTCATTGAGATTATTAGTCAACTGGGACTGTATTTTCTTGACTGCAGTTAATCTCTTTTAATCCCAGGCTCCTTGGTAATTACTTTCAGGATTTAAAATAAATTCATTTAATTTTAGCAATTTTTAGTTGTAGACCTGTATAGTGAACTAATTTATACAGAGTGTCAGAAACAGTCTGAAAAGCTTGTAAGAGTTTTGCAAGGTGGTTGTGCTGAGAAATAATAGTTAAGAAAAAAAATGTTTGTTGCTCCACTTCTAAGTTATTTAGCATTGATGTTAGCCAATCAGGTCACCACACACACACAAATTGGAGCATTTGCACACATTAAAATGTGGTGAAGTGCAGACATCCATGGATCTTTAAGTTATGACTTGTTCAAATTCTCATTACCAGCTAAAATGTGCCTTTATTGGACACGATAAATTTCAGCTAGGTGAGTAAAAGCAATATTTCTTCAGTTTGGGGAAACCAAGTACTGTGGAAATACTGTCTCTGGTAGGCTGCTTGAATTTGCGCATTGAATGACCTGATTCGCTAACTTCAACAATACATAATGTGGAAATGGCACAACAAGTAGAATATTTTTCTTAACAACTGTTTCCCTTCACAGCCTCTCCTGAAACACCCTAGCAAACTTATCAGAATGTTTCTGACCACCATATATATAAATATTTTCCCACTTTCATTGGTTTTGCCATCTAACAACATGACAGCAGCCATTAAACATTGTGTCACTGGTATGATTAACATGAATTTGTGAGTGTCAGCTAGACATTTCTCTTATCATATGTGTTTACTATCAGTAGGAAAATAGAGGAACATTCATTAGTTGTTTTATCAGTACGCAGTATACAAGATCAATATATAACTTGTAACTGATTTCTTATATTTTTTATGTCAGTCGCAGGAAGAATTCTGTGTGTGTGTGTGTGTGTGTGTCATCTTTCTTAGGAGTTGTAAACTGAGTTTTCCATTTCAAGCCATAACATTAAATTCTCTGATACTCCTAAAGTTTCTCACGACAGTTTGTGCGTGCGTTACTAATTACATTGTCAAGGAATGCATGTTGGCTAATACACTTTTCATTGATATAACAGTCTGCTTCCATAGCTGAGTTGTCAGCATGTATGATGGAGATACTGTAGATTCTGGTTTGACTTCTGGTACTACTAAGAACTTTTCCTTGGTGGGAGGACTGGAAAAAACTACATTTAGCCTCATGAGATCAACTGAGTAATTACTCATGTAAAATAAGGAGCAAAATTGGCACACAAGGTACCAAGGTTGCACGAAATTGAAAAGCTGCAGTACAAACCTCTCAGAGTCATGAAAGCTTACTGATACATGTACAAGGTTAAATGTCTCCTTTTTTCTAATATTAAGGGTGTGATAAATGTAAATCACTTCATTATCATGCTGAAGAGTTTACAGCCAAAGAGATGAACAGTAACATTTACTGAATCAGTACAGAAGTGCCTTAAAGCACTATCTGAGTAAATATTTTATAATATCATTGAAGGACACAGATTATTTGAAACTGTGTTGTGCAGTCACTCTTGGAAATGCTTACTGATGTATAAAGTTTCTATAAATCATTCAGAACAATAGTTATTTAGCACGTGATACACGTTTGATTAAGTCAGAATTCCAGTATTGTTACTAAAATAATGTTACTAAAAGTGCTGACAGGAACGTACATGCTTCCGAAGAGAGAAACAAAAAAGTGGCCTCAGTTTTGTAGGTTTATTGGCTAAAATCTAGGTCTGGAGCAATTTCCTTTGCCACAGCATCTGTAGTTTCCCCTACATTGTCTTTGGAATGAAGGCTGTAGTGATGCTTTCATCAGACTGGGCACAGCCAACAAATCGGAAGTCATGAGAAAAAACTGCATCAGTTAGTAAAAAGTGTGTTTGCCTGTATGTCAAGTGACACACTGCTATTGCAAATAATTTGATAACTTCCGGGATTATGCCACAGTTTTCCTTAGCTCATTGAGCAACCTGTGGTTATATTTGCAGCAGGATTTAACACAGTAGCTGGTCTCTCATGGACATTTTGTTCTTGCAAGATGTCACAAGAAATGCTCTGCAAAACACTCAACTATCATCTCTTGCTCAGTTCTACACTCTTACAGGATTAATTAACCTTAAGAATCTTTCAGTAACACTATGTCATAATGTGACAAGTTTTTGGGCCTTTTGTTGCATTGGCAATAGAAAATTGTATGTTGAGATGTTGCACAAATCACAGTTAGGGTAAAGTGCACAAGGTGGAAAAGAACGTCTGTATTTTGAAAATTACTCAATTGCATGTAAATGTGAAGATTTCCAAGTGCCACAACTGTGCCTGTGACATCTCCCCTCTCAGGTACAACAATGGCTTTTTATAACAGTTACATACAGCAACAGTTCCAGCTAGGCACTTCCAATGTGTATAGCAGAGAGACCAATCCACACAAGAGTGAAACACAAATAATAAGATGGTCAGTGTTAGGCTAACTGTGACTAGATTTTAGGAAAATCAGAAGACTGGGTTAAAGCTCACGTCTAAAGCTATTGAATGAAGTGAGATGAGGGTTTAACATCCAGTTGACAGTGAGGTCATTAGAGATAGGGCACAGGCCCTGACTAATTCAAGGATGGGGATACCAGCCATGCCCTTTCAGAGGAAACATCCCGGCATTTGTCTGGAATGATTTAGGGAAACTGCAGAAAATCTGATTCAAGATGCCCAGATGCCGATCTGAATCATCATCCTCCTTAGGACAAAAATGCAAGTATCAAAGAGAAGAGCCAATGGTATATCTACTGAAAAGTCTATCAACTAATGCAAATAGGCTGGAAGGAAGTAATCTCCATAGCAGGGAAACACAGAACCACACAAGTGACTCCATTCTTACAGGAGGTACAAAATAACTTAATCAACTATGCAAGTAATGGAAAAATCTGCTACCTCAAGAACATATGTCATTAATTCTAAAGGTACTTCAGACAACATAGGCTTACCTGATTTGAGATGCACTAGTTTCATGAAATTACAATGAAATCCAGACCTTTAGCTGCTTACAGACGTTGGTAAATATCAATGGCAACAGCTGAAAATGTGTGCCCCGAACAGGACTCGAACCCAGGATCTCCTGCTTGCATGGCTGACGCTCTTGCCGTCTGAGCCAACGTAGACACAGAAGATAGTGCAACTACAGGGACTTATCTCTGCCACACTCCTCGTGAGACCCACATTCCCAACTTACTGTCCACACACCACATTTATAGTACCCCTGCCCACTATGCTCATTACTCTTGGCAGTCAATCTACCGAGTCCCGTAAGAGTTCAGGCAATGTGAGTGCATCCGCACTGGAGAAGATCACTGGCCAGTAAGCCTTATCTATATGAAGATGGTATCTGTTCTTTTGGTCACGTCCAAAATAACAAATACCATCTTCATACACTAGTTTCAGTTGGACTCAGAATAGTTGCCAGATTGTATACCACATTTCATCCACATTATGGAATTCAAGTAATGAAAGTATCTATTGAAACTTCCTGGCAGATTAAAACTGTGTGCTGGACCGAGACTCGATCTCGGGACCTTTGCCTTTTGTGGGCAAGTGCTCTACCATCTGAGCTACCCAAGCACAACTCATGGCCCATCCTCTCAGCTTTACTTCTGCTAGTACCTCATCTCCTACCTCATTCTGGAATGTATGTATTGCTTCTCAAATTACATGCTGACACATATAATTGATATTATAGTGCCTTCTCTGACTTATCTTATAAACTGTGTGTTTCAACCCTGATGTCTTGAATCCACAGTTGGCCCACTTTATAAGCAGGGAGATAAAAGCAATAGTGACAGTTGTAGACAAATATCAATCATTGCCATAACATCTAAGATCAAAGAACACTGCATGAAAGAGCAACTTTGGAGCTACTCTGAAAACAATAAAATAATCTTTTCATCACTATATGGACTTAAGCATAGGTTATCTAATGTCAGACCTGTAATAGGTGTACAAGCCTATTTCTTGATACACTTGTGTGTGTATATATATATATATATATATATATATATATATATATATATATATATATATATATATATATATATATATATATATAACAGAGGGAAACATTCCACGTGGAAAAAATATATCTAAAAAGAAAGATGAAGAGACTTACCAAACAAAAGCGCTGGCAGGTCGATAGACACACAAACAAACACAAATATACACACAAAATTCAAGCTTTCGCAACAAACTGTTGCCTCATCAGGAAAGAGGGAAGGAGAGGGAAAGACGAAAGGATGTAAACCCAATCATCCCGGCCGCCCCATTGTAGCTGGTTACCAAGCCCCCACAGAACGTATCTCTGCCTACGTAGATCAACACCTTCAACCCATTACATGCAGTCTCCCATCCTTCATCAAAGACACCAACCACTTCCTTGAACGCCTGGAATCCTTACCCAATCTGTTACCCCCGGAAACCATCCTTGTAACCATTGATGCCACTTCCTTATACACAAATATTCCGCACGTCCAGGGCCTCGCTGCGATGGAGCATTTCCTTTCACGCCGATCACCTGCCACCCTACCTAAAACCTCTTTCCTCATTACCTTAGCCAGCTTCATCGTGACTCACAACTTCTTCACTTTTGAAGGCCAGACATACCAACAATTAAAGGGAACAGCCATGGGTACCAGGATGGCCCCCTCGTACGCCAACCTATTCATGGGTCGCTTAGAGGAAGCCTTCTTGGTTACCCAGGTCTGCCAACCCAAAGTTTGGTACAGATTTATTGATGACATCTTCATGATCTGGACTCACAGTGAAGAAGAACTCCAGAATTTCCTCTCCAACCTCAACTCCTTTGGTTCCATCAGATTCACCTGGTCCTACTCCAAATCCCATGCCACTTTCCTTGACGTTGACCTCCACCTGTCCAATGGCCAACTTCACACGTCCGTCCACATCAAACCCACCAACAAGCAACAGTACCTCCATTATGACAGCTGCCACCCATTCCACATCAAACGGTCCCTTCCCTACAGCCTAGGTCTTCGTGGCAAACGAATCTGCTCCAGTCCGGAATCCCTGAAACATTACACCAACAACCTGACAACAGCTTTCGCATCCCGCAACTACCCTCCCGGCCTGGTACAGAAGCAAATAACCAGAGCCACTTCCTCATCCCCTCAAACCCAGAATCCCCCACAGAAGAACCACAAAAGTGCCCCACTTGTGACAGGATACTTTCCGGGACTGGACCAGACTCTGAATGTGGCTCTCCAGCAGGGATACGACTTCCTCAAATCCTGCCCTGAAATGAGATCCATCCTTCATGAAATCCTCCCCACTCCGCCAAGAGTGTCTTTCCGCCGTCCACCTAACCTTCGTAACCTGTTAGTTCATCCCTATGAAATCCCCAAACCACCTTCCCTACCCTCTGGCTCCTATCCTTGTAACCGCCCCCGGTGCAAAACCTGTCCCATGCACCCTCCCACCACCACCTACTCCAGTCCTGTAACCCGGAAGGTGTACACGATCAAAGGCAGAGCCACGTGTGAAAGCACCCACGTGATTTACCAACTGACCTGCCTACACTGTGATGCATTCTATGTGGGAATGACCAGCAACAAACTGTCCATTCGCATGAATGGACACAGGCAGACAGTGTTTGTTGGTAATGAGGATCACCCTGTGGCTAAACATGCCTTGGTGCACAGCCAGCACATCTTGGCACAGTGTTACACCGTCCGGGTTATCTGGATACTTCCCACCAACACCAACCTATCCGAACTCCGGAGATGGGAACTTGCCCTTCAGTATATCCTCTCTTCTCGTTATCCGCCAGGCCTCAATCTCCGCTAATTTCCAGTTGCCGCCACTCATACCTCACCTGTCTCTCAACAACTTCTTTGCCTCTACTCTTCCACCTCGACTGACATCTCTGCCCAAACTCTTTGTCTTTAAATATGTCTGCTTGTGTCTGTATGTGTGGATGGATATGTGTGTGTGTGCGAGTGTATACCTGTCCTTTTTTCCCCCTAAGGTAAGTCTTTCCGCTCCCGGGATTGGAATGACTCCTTACCCTCTCCCTAAAACCCACATCCTTTCGTCTTTCCCTCTCCTTCCCTCTTTCCTGATGAGGCAACAGTTTGTTGCGAAAGCTTGAATTTTGTGTGTATATTTGTGTTTGTTTGTGTGTCTATCGACCTGCCAGCGCTTTTGTTTGGTAAGTCTCATCATCTTTCTTATATATATATATATATATATATATATATATATATATATATATATATATATATATATATATATATATATATATATTAGATGGAAACAATCCATGTGGGAAAAATATATCTAAAAACAAAGATGATGTGACTTACCGAACGAAAGCGCTGGCAGGTCGATAGACACACAAACAAACACAAACACACACACAAAATTCAAGCTTTCGCAACAAACTGTTGCCTCATCAGGAAAGAGGGAAGGAGAGGGAAAGACGAAAGGATGTGGGTTTTAGGGGAGAGGGTAAGGAGTCATTCCAATCCCGGGAGCGGAAAGACTTACCTTGGGGGAAAAAAGGACGGGTATACACTCGCACACACACACATATACAGACACAAGCTTGTGAGAAGGGAGAGAAGGAAACATAGTAGGTGAATATGGATTGGGGGAAAAAAATGAAAGAGGAAGCCGTCTGGTAGAATTTTGCACAGAGCATAACTTAATCATAGCTAACACTTCGTTCAAGAATTATAAAAGAAGGTTGTATACATGGGGGAATCCTGGAGATACTTGAAGGTATCATATAGATTGTATAATGGTAAGACAGAGATTCAGGAACCAGGTTTTAAATTGAAGACATTTCCAGGGGCAGATGTGGACTCTGACCACAATCTATTGGTTATGAACTGTAGATTAATTCTGAATAAATTGCAAAAAGGTGGGAATTTAAGGAGATGGGACCTGGATAACTGACTAAACCAGAGGTTGTACAGAGTTACAGGGAGAGCATAAGGGAACAATTGTGATGAATGGGGGAAAGAAATACAGTAGAAGAAGAATTGATAGCTCTGAGAGATGAAGTAGTGAAGGCAGCAGAGGATCAAGTAGGTAAAAAGACGAGGGCTAGTAGAAATCCTTGGGTAACAGAAGAAATATTGAATTTAATTGATGAAAGGAGAAAATATAAAAATGCAGTAAATGAAGCAGACAAAAAGGAAGACAAACGTCCCAAAAATGAAATCGACAGGAAGTGCAAAATGGTTAAGCAGGGATGGCTAGTGGCCAATGTAAGGATGTAGAGGCTTATCTCACTAGGTGTAAGATAGATACTGCCTACAGGAAAATTAAAGACACCTTTGGAGAAAAGAGAACTACTTGTATGAATATCAAGAGCTCAGATGGAAACCCAGCTCTAAGCAAAGAAGGGAAAGCAGAAAGGTGGAAGGAGTCCATACAAGGGCGATATACTTGACGACAATATTATGGAAATGGACGAGGATGTAGATGAAGATGAAATGGGAGATACGATACTGCATGAAGAGTTTGACAGAGGACTGAAAGACTTGAGTCGAAACAAGGCCCCGGGAGTAGACAACATTGCATTAGAACTACTGACAGCCTTGGGAGATCCAGTCCTGACAAAACTCTACCACCTAGTGAGCAAGATGTATGAGACGGGTGAAATACCCTCAGACTTCAAGAAGAATATAATAATTCCAATCCCAAAGAAAGCAGGTGTTGACAGATGTGAAAATTACCGAACTATCAGTTTAATAAGTCACAGCTGCAAAATACTATCGCAAATTATTTACAGATGAATGGAAAAACTGGTAGAAGCCGACCTTCGGAAAATCAGTTTGGATTCCGTAAAAACATTGGAACACGTGAGGCAATACTGACTCTACGACTTATATTAGAAGAAAGATTAAGGAAAGGCAAACCTACGTTTCTAGCATTTGTAGACTTAGAGAAAGCTTTTGACAATGATGACTGGAATACTCTCTTTCAAATTCCAAAGGTGGCACGGATAAAATACAGGGAGCGAAAGGCTATATACAATTTGTATAGAAACAAGATGGCAATTATAAGAGCCAAGGGGCACAAAAGAGGAGCAGTAGTTCAGAAAAGAGTGAGACAGGGTTGTAGCCTATCCCCAATCTTATTCAATCTGTATATTGAGCAAGAAGTAAAGGAAACAAAAGAAAAATTCAGAGTAGGTATTAAAATACATGGAGAAGAAATAAAAACTTTTGAGGTTCGCCGATGACATTGTAATTCTGTCAGAGACAGCAAAGGACTTGGAAGAGCAGCTGAACAGAATGGACAGTGTCTTGAAAGGAGGATATAATATGAACATCAAAAGAAGCAAAACGAGGATAATGGAATGTAGTTAAATTAAGTCGGGTGATGCTGAGGGAATTAGATTGGGAAATGAAACACTTAAAGTAGTAAAGTAGTTTAGCTATTTGGGGAGCAAAATAACTGATGATGGTCGAAGTAGAGAGGATATAAAATGTAGACTGGTAATGGCAAGGAAAGCGTTTCTGAAAAAGAGAAATTTGTAAACATCGAGTATAGATTTAAGTGTCAGGAAGTCGTTTCTGAAAGTATTTGTATGGAGTGTAGCCATGTATGGAAGTGAAACATGGACGATAAACAGTTGGGACAAGAAGAGAATAGAAGCTTTCAAAATGTGGTGCTACAGAAGAATGCTGAAGATTAAATGGGTAGATCACATAACAAATGAGGAGGTATTGAGTAGAATTGAGAAGAAGAAGAGTTTGTGGCACAACTTGAGAAGATGGGACTGGTTGGTATGACATGTTCTGGGGCATCAAGGGATCACAAATTTAGCATTGGAGGGCAGCATGGAGGATAAAACTCGTAGAGGGAGACCAAGAGATGAATACACGAAGCAGATTCAGAAGGATGTAAGTTGCAGTAAGTACTGGGAGATGAAGCAGGTTGCACAGGCTAGAGTAGCATGGAGAGCTGCATCAAACCAGTCTCAGGACTGAAGAAAACGACGACAACAACAACAACAACAACATGAACATAAAAATGAACATTTTCAGTTGACATATTAATACAGTGTTTTGTATACACAGTTATTTTACTTATGACTGGACTACATCCATTGTGTTCCAAAATCTTTAGACATACATTTATGAAATGACACAATACAAAGCTGTCCTTTCCCCTTTCCTGCTTCCAGCTTTCCCCCCACACCACACCTCCCGACACTGCACCAGACTGCGATCTAGTATCTGCATACCTCCCTCACCAGAAAGTGCTCTTCTCTCCACCTCACTTGTACACTGATATCCTTCCCCCTTCTCTCCCACACTTCAGATTGTTATTAACGTGACAGTTGTATTCCGGGCAGAACTGCTGCTGTTAATGATCATTTGCGCACAAGGTGTGCTTTCTTGTGTGTATGTTTTCTTTGCTGAAGAAGGCTTTGGATGATAGCTATAATGTGCAACAATCTTTTCACTGTATCTGTGAGCAATGCATAATTTTTATGAGGAGCAGTAATCTGTATTAGTGATGATATTATCAATAGTTGACTCTGTTTCCAAGTCGCCCTTGTTGGTTCCAATACAGTTGTATTTATGTTGTACTGTATTAACAGTTCCTCAAATTTTTGCTTTCTTTGTCTCTCTCTTCCCATGTCAATATTAAAATCACCACATATTACACACTCTTTGATTTGGTTTTTTCTAAGAGAATCCACATGTTTTTGAGGAAAGTATTAATATTTCCACGTAGTGATCAGTATGTACAGAATACTCTTAACTCATTGTGCACTGTACCTGTAATCTCAAAATCTTTTTATTTACTTTCGGGTAAAATTTGCATATATCATCCATCTACTATCATAATTAATGGCTGTTTTAACAAATATTGCCACTTTTCCATCCCTATATTCTGAACTGCAGAAACAGTTTGCTAGAACAGAATCTTTTATGCTGAAACTGCATATTTTATTCTCTTAATCAATGTTCATTTATAAACAATAGGTGTGGGCATGTTTCATTTATAAGTACTTCTAATTCTTTAATCTTCATGTGCTGTACACTTTGATGCAGAATTCTGAGCTTAAATTCTTTTTCGTTAATAATAAATGTAGGCAGTGGTTCAAAGCATGATTCAATTTAAAATGCCACATTCTTAATGTCATTGAAATTATTGACAATACAGTAACTTGTCATGAAGCATGGGCTTCTGTGAGTATAAGAGCAGCAAAGTAGTGCCCAACAAATACTGAAAATGTGTGTAATTTATAGGCATACTATTAAATAGTACCAGAAAATATCTGTCAGCTGTATTGTCATCATGTCACATTCCATACCAAGATAACCTGATTAAGGAAAAGCTTGCTTGTATGCTACTGCACAGTTGTAACACAACAAAAGGCCTTGTATTGAGAAATTAGTGTTCTTTATATGTGATGTACTTCAAAGTTACAAAAGAATCAGAAACTTTCCCTATAATTTATTTGAAATCATGGAAATTGTCTAATTTAACTTGCACAAAAAATAAACAAAATTAATTTTTAAGGTTTACTAACTATCCCTAACAATTTAAAAATGGATAAGTGATGTTCACAGCATTTTGTTTCTCCATATGTAAAAAAAATTGTCTGTTTAGTGACCTTTACACAGTAAATAAATCAGGCCAGAGAAAATTAAATTAACTTTTCTTTATTTGTCTTTCAACTTTACCCAATGTTATCTTAATATCAAAATACACTGCTGCAAAAAAATGCAACACCCTCAATAACTGTGTTTCTGTGGCACCAGGATTTAATATGTGCATATTAAGGGATTTTTGTGTTAGCAATTCATATAGCACTCAGAAGACGCATCTGTACACCCTCTACTTTGACTCTGCAGGCAGTAACTGTGTTGACTTTAGAGGTGAGCAGCATTCTAGGATATAAACATGGCCTACCCATAAGTACATAGTCCTGCTTGGACAGCTTCAGCCATTTAAAAGTGGACACATGTTGCACTTGTTTGGTCATCAGGGATTTCTGGGAAATGTCTGCTTGCAGCAGGAGTAAGAACATTTGTGTATCTGGCTAGGCTATCACTGATACCGTGGCACTGCCAATCATAGCTAGTCATGCAAGAGTTAATTGAAGAGTGGATCTCTGTTGTCTTCAGTGATGAGAGTAGGTTCTGTGAGTGATGAACATACCCACTCTAACACACTCTTTTTACCAGGTTCTAGCTAAAAATATTTGAGTAACATGATCATAGATTATAAGTCTTTGCTTAGGACGCTCAAATACTTGGCGTGTGTACTTATCTCTTGTTGGTTTTGATGAGTTTTCTCCAGCAATACAGTGTCAATTGGGGTGCATAATATTAATTGCTTCACTGCAGAAATCCGAGGATTCAGTGTGAAAAGCTGGTTATATTTAATAACGTCATGTTAAATAACTTACATCCCTTTGAACTCTACCAGTGTTATTTCGATGTATCAAAATAATAAATTTCTCAACAGCTTCAATACCATAACTAGGCAAATTGGTCCCAGTGATCTTACTATATTTTGAGACTGTAACACTGATGCAAAGTCCAACAACACAACTAACACGAAACTTGTAGATGTATTATGTTCGTACAATCTTAGAAATGTAGTAAACTGGGATCAAAACTGCTCAAGACACTGTTAAGTATAGTAACATAGACCTTCATTACTCAGACAACCTTGCACAACAGATAGAATATAGAAAAAAAAACAGCTACTAAAATCATACCAAAAACTTTTGAAAAGAAACACGTTATGAGCAATAGTAACATCAACTCTCAGAAAATTAAGCTAGCTGAGGAGAAATGGGATAGAATCTGCATTGTGGAACGATCAGATGACAAATGGAACGGGATTTATAACATCCTATTGAGACACTTTGATTCCTGTTCTCCCATTAAAGAAATGCAGAAAGGGCCAATACACAGTCAAAGTGGAATAAATAATAAACTCAGACTTTCAGGCAAGTCTTGTTAAAATCAGGCAAAATATTCATGACCTAGTTGTCCTGTAAATATCAACTAGGCTGAACCTTTTCAAACAAAAATATAAACCTTGAAAGGAGAACTTTCAAACCTTAGAAAATAAGCCTACAGTAATGAAATCTCACAATCTACTAATGTAAGCGAGGCCTCCTGGAAACTCATCAATAAGTATCAATAAACCTCCACAACTATGGATGGCAAATCTTTATCCATTATACAGGATGGTTATAACCGCTTCCCTTCTTATAAAAGAACCAAAAGCATTATGTAACTCTTTTAATAAACATCTCACATCATCAGTTGACGAACTTTCAGGTACCTTATATCTCACTGTAGCTGACTTAACTATCTTCAGAGATTCAGCAATTGTTTAGATAATTAAGATAATTCTCGTTTATTGTTCTGTCTCATATATGTACAGCTGAGATGAACAACAAATGAGAATTATCTTCCTTATATTATATCTGATTATCTGCTGTGGTATCTCTGGATAGGTGAACTGTGGCATTTACCGGTGTGATGTGTGGCTTATGAGCAGCTGTTCGACCATGAGGTCCAAGTTTTCTCACCTCCCACGTAACTGTCAAAATACTTGCAGTGGATCCTGATGCAGTTTGGAATTTGTGTGTGACGGTCTGGATAGATGTCTGCCTATTACACGTTATGACCCTCTTCAACTGTGGGCGGTCTCTCTCAGTCAACAGGTGAGATTGGCCTGTACGCTTTTGTGCTGTAAGTGTCCCTTCACGTTTCCATTTCACTATCACATCGGAAACAGTGGACCTAGGAATGTTTTAAGAGTGTGGAAATCTCGCATGCAGATGTAGGACACAAGTGACACCCAATCACCTGACCACGTTCGAAGGTTGTGAGTTCTGCAGGGCGCGCAATTCTGCTCTATCACAATGTCTAATGTCTACTGAGATCGCTGATATGGAGTACCTGGCAGTAGGTGGCAGCACAATGCACCTACCATGAAAAACGGTTTTTTTTTTGGCGGGGGGGGGGGGGGGTGGTCAGGATAACTTTGATCACAAGTGTGTTTGCAACTACTTTTCCACAGTCTTTACACGATATAAGAAAGTTAAGCTTGTACACAGAGAAAATTTCGTCTCAACAAAATAGTAAGTAGTATACTTTACATTTATATTTCCTTTGGCTTTAATTTTGTATTAATGGAACAAGTGTGAAAACACTAATGGTGTGAAATTGAGAATCATAGTACAAATTGCTTCAGAGACTTCGTGTTTAGAGAACAGATGTAACTGCTGTGTTATATTCCCCGTCATTTAAAACATGTTTTCAGTCACTTGATATAGTGATCATTCAAAATACCAGTGACAACAGAAGTGGACAAGTTACCATAGTGTCTTCACCAACAGGCAGTTTAGTTTCTGTGCTTGTGAATGAAATGAAGTGAGAGATAGTTTGTTGCCTATATACTACAAATAAATGGCATCTACACATGGCAAAACGCACTTCAAAATGAGAATCCTTTCCGATGTACAAAATAAAAATAAAAAAAGTTTTGACTGGTAGCATTTATTTATAAATAGAGACCTGATTATATGCATTATAAAAACTTATGCATTAAAATGCTAAAAATACATGAAAAGTGTAGAAAATATGTAAGATCAAATAATAAAAAAAACAAGGGAGTTACTGCGTGTATAATATCTCTAAGTCGAAGCTGTGCATATCAGTTACTGGTACTTGGAGGAGCGTCGGCCACACGAAAGGTAGATACATTTAGAACGCTGATAACATTTTCTGAATTCTTTCTGGTAGAAAAAAATGGTCCAAATGGCTTTCAGCACTAAAGAACACGTACCCCAACGAGTTACCACTGGTTTGGGAGGGCAAATGCACATTTGGTAGTTTTCCCTTGTAGGTATTGATGCGAGAAGAAGTGTTCAGAAAATTTTCTTTGTGGATGAAATCAGTTTATTTACATTCATAAACATGATACGTACTTCCTCAGCAAGGCGATGTACTCCATGAGCAAAGCACATCACATATATCAAATTGGGATAAAATACTCGGAAGGCTTTTCCTGCGTCGATCATATATGGAGCAGCATCAGAAGTAAACACATACTCCCTTTAATCTGCAGAATATTCTGGTAATATTTCTCTAATATCCTCATTCACAAATCTGGCTATCGTAGAAACATTTACTTTTCCAAGTTCTCTGTAGACCGCTAAATAGGAAGAAGAAGGTTCTTTTAAAGCACCAGCAATTACATTTGCAGATAACGGCCACAAGTGTCTGTAGTTTCGTCAACTAAAATCCAGATAACGCTGTCCTTGAGCTCATTGCGTATTTCTTGCAGAACATTTACGTAAATAGTCGGTATGTAATTTCTGCACAATGTTGATTCATCTGGTATATTTTTAATTAAGAAATATTTGTGCAGGAAGTCTTCGAGGATAGGGTTTGTAATTTTGTGAAGACGAATATTGCTTGCAAAGAATGCTTCACATAGATCCACGTTAAACCGACTTTTGTGACTACCTTTGGACAAATGCGTGCTACTGCAACTTGCTGTTGTCAAAAGTTGTTGCCGTGGTCCTTTCTCCTTCATTCCTGCGATATGAAGACTTCTCTTGACATGCTAGCTCTATTTGAAAGTTGTTTTTTTTTTTTCACAAAACGTTTTCATCGCAAACTTGAAAAAGGAAAGCAGTTCTGTCATGTGTAAATGTTCCAGGATGGTCAGCTATCCACGAAACGCTGTTTCTGTTTTCGGGCGGCATGGCGTACAACATGTTACACACTACATGTCGTAAAAACGTTCGACTGTGTACAAGTAAATAGAATGCTAAACTGAAACAAGGGACGTGGGACTAAAAGCTTGCGTAGTTTAATATTTGCCAACGGGTACAGTACGACAGCGGAGGGGATTAACCGGGTGGACTGGCGCAGGAACATAGAGTGACTGCCTGTTCCTCTTCTGTAATGATTTCGCTAGGCAGTGGCCTCTCAGTTATCGATTGCACGCAGTTCTAGGTCGCGGTCAATCTGTGAGACATCAAAACCAGATCGAGCTATAGACCTCCCGTCTAAATTTTTAAAATATTGTAAACATACGACGAAAATATGCATCGTCACTAGTTTTTAGGTAAAATCTTCAATAATCGGTGAAAAGGAGTCAAATATTTAAATGCATATGCAACATGCAAATGCATATAATTTCAGTCTCTAAATTATAACCAAACGGAAGAAATAAAATGAGCAGAACATACAGTGAGCACATATACGTATAATAATGTAGATAAAAATGGATGAAAGGTAGACGGAGAGAAACAGTTCATCATATTCCAACCTTGCTTAGATTCAGTATTGTGGGACAGACCACTCATGCATGGCCTCATCCTCTGAAAAAATTGACATGTCCATCCTCAATGTCCAACCTTGCGTATAAGGATAGGTTCCCACCAGTGGGACAGACTTTTTGAAAAAATCTATGCGGTGATGGAGGTAAAGGTCCAAGGAAATCACACCCTGCAACCATTCACCCTAGTGGACCCTCATTTGCGAGTAATGGACGAAATAAAGATTCAGAATTTCACGTCATGATCTATACGTTTAAAAATGAAAGCACTTCACATAGTGGTAGCGTAATGTAATGGTGAAGGTATCGACCTCACGTACAGTGTGTTGTTGGTTAGAATCTTGGCAGATGTACTTAATTTTTTTCTATTTTAAACCTTCATCGAAATGACTTTGATCATTATTTTTATTCAGTTAATTGGTGTAATTGTAATTTTTCTATTCATTGGTGACATTATTTTAGTCAACGTTTTAATTTCATTTGCTCTTATTTTTTCTTCCTTTCGTTTTTTGCACTTGGAATCTTCGTGCATGTGAATCTAGTTAATTTTATGTATATATCATTATGTTTAAACATTTGAAGATGCTGATCTGTGGGTTAAAAACAGAATGCAAATGATGAAATAATCTGTAAACGTAGGCTTCCCCGGCCGTTGTCACAGTCAATAAAATTCTTCTGAGTTTGAGGCCGCATTGTCATCTGTAAATTTAGCCATACACTCTCAGGAAGGCGCTTTGCAACAGTCGCCGAAACGTCGGAATTTTACAGATGAAAATGGGGCCTCAAACCCAGAAGAATTTTATTGACGATGAAATAATCTATTTATATGACTGTGCAATGGATTCAAGAATGTATAATTCGTTAAAAGATTTACATCTATTTGGATGGCTATCGTCATAGAAACATTCAAAATATACATTCTTATTGCGCTATTTACAAATTAACATAGATGATGATTTAAACGAAAGCAGGGACTATAAGTAAAACGAAATTGAGGCAAAATGAGAAACAGAAATAATGAATGCAATAACATTGATGAGAAGTCAATGACAAAATGAAAGTAATTATATCGAAATTAATAATACCAATAATCAAAATCACATGAACTATGATTCCAAATGAAAAAGGCGGACAGGAAGAAATATGAGTGCAAATGATGAACCTTATACGATGACAAATATGACTGGCAAATGAATAAAAAATAAATTAAAACCAATTAATTGAATAAAAATAATGATCAAAGTCATTTCGATAGAGATCTAATAATAAATAAGTGTATATCACGAGATTTGAACTGCATGGGATGTCAGTACCTTCGCCATTACGCTATGTAACCAGACTGTAGGCCCTTATCAGTTTTAAATCTATACACCATTATGCGAAATATTTACTTTCAAATCAGTGCACACCAGAATGAAAGACAGTACGTTCACCTGCATCCCTTACTAATACTTCGGAAAAGTCGATTATCCACTCTCTGCGACATTTTGTTAAATTGGATGTTGCGGAACAGACCACGTATCTGCGGTCACGTCCTCCAAAAATTGATACCTCGAATTTGATCCCTATCCTAATAGCTCTCAACAAATTTGTTGGCCAGAAATATTATATGTTACTACAAATGTTGTTGAGTGCGTATTACGCAAGTCACAAAGAGTTAAGTTCCACGGGAGCTTATAGCTATTTTGTTAGCAAAATAGGAAAGGTCGTAGCTATAGAGGTTTGTTACTGTCATTTCTTCCTTCTATTTGCTATATGAAATAAACTCGTTATGAGCGCTGCCTCAGACGGCACGCGATAGTTGTTGAGCGTCGTCGGTAGATGGCAGCTCGCACGTTACCTCTTAGCGAGATAGGAGTGCGTCCCACATGTAAACTGAATGCGCGGGAAATACAACTGCGCTATGGGCAGGGATGAGCTAAACTGTGACTTTTCAGTATCAGTGATTTCTGCGAATGCTTCTTTCGGTAACTGCAATTCTTAGACGCAGTTTACAATTACAGTTCACGCATTCTACGAATTCTGTTTTCGCGATTTATAACGGTAGATGTGGCGGTCGCAAATAAGAAGCAGTTTCATGAACACGAATGCTTATTTCCCCGTCCTGTAATACATTCCATTCCAAAGATATTTGCTGCAATTCGCAGTCAACTAAATGACGACAGAGCTTACAATCAGGCAATAAAAATTGTGATACGAGTGGCGTATTTTGAAGATTATCTTGGTTGACATGGTTCAGATACGGATCAGACGTGTAGATTTGTGTCCACGGTCATAACTTGCTATACATGTGCGTTTGCCAAGGCTACACCAAGGAAGGGGAAAAAAACATCAGATTCGTGACAGCTCAAAACACATGAAACCACGCAGGTCTACAAAAGGACATGTAAGGAACGTTTTCAATATAATATGGTGTGTTGTAGTGTTGTGGATGTATCTAAGACAATAATGTGTTAGTTTCCTTAAGAACATGCTTAAAATGTATCTCGTTACTTTGTTAATAATGTATTATTTACTTTGCTATATGAAAATGCTTACCACATATCCTATTTCTTTTTTTAAGTGTCGTGCATACAGAGTGTTAAGTTCGTACATTCTCGAAATGGTAGAAGTTTGGATCCCATTTGGAAAATTTACCTGGACAAGGAGTGACGATAAAACTGGAGTTTGCCTTGGCAGGTAAGGAAACGTATTTACAGGTTTTGTTAAGAGTGTACATGACAGGATTTGAGCTGCATGAGAGTTCAGTACCTTCGCCATTACGCTATGTAACCAGACTGTTGTAAGTCATTATCATTTTTAAATCTGTACATCAATACGCGAAATTTCGAAATTTTTGGTCTTAAATGAGTGCCCACCATGGTAGAAAGGCTGGAGGGAGGTTCAATATTGCAAGGGCCTCATGGTAGGAGCACTCAATGCATCCCAACAACAGTGCATAAAAAGATAGTTTTGGTGATCCAGTTGTTAAACTGGAGGGGGCCACAATGTTGCAAGGGCAGATTGCCATATGTCAACCCAGCTTAGACCACAAAGTCCCTTACAGATAAGTCTGTCACCTCACAGATAAGTCTGTCAGCTCAGCCAGTATTCCATGGCATTGTTGTGGGCACTATCACACTCTAGCCATATTTTACAGATGAAAAGAAAGGCTAGAACAATGTTTGTAAGAACCAGTAGTTAACTGTTCGTTACTTTCATGTAGTTTACTTCACTACATACAGTCTTTGGCTTGTAAAGCTTTCCCCCTTTTGTGAATTAGTATGATATGGACAGCGCATTCCGCCCCCCCCCCCCAAATTCTTGATTCCGGAATACCTGTTAGGTTGAGGAATCAAACTTGTGTTCCCGTTATGGTGTAAAGTCTTTGCACAATTATGAGATGCAATTACGTTGATTTTAGTTGAGAATTAGATGTATATTCTTCAGAAAAGCAATTGATATTTATATTTTTAGAGTTGCAAGCAGAACTCTGGACATTTCAAAAGAAAGGACATGTGTCTTGTGATTGCCATTGATGGCAATGCATTGCAAAGTGCTCACATGCCGCCGGCCTCTTGTTTGGTATGTAGTTGTCATGTTAGGGCTTTCCATTCACTGGTACAGTTGACAATTGCAGGATGGTTGTTAGTGCATGTATATGTGCTGCAGTATGTTTCCTCAACACATCCGCCCGGGCTAGATGGGAATTAAGACGGAAATGGGAAGGCCAGACCATTTGCCAAATATCTGCTCAAGAGATCTCTTGTACATGTGCTGTTTCATGAATTTGTCATCCAGAAAAATGAAGTCAGTGCCGAATGCATTTCTGAAGAGACAAACACCATGAAGGAGTACAGTGTGACAATGATGTTGCAACATTAAGGCTCTCCATACCATAGCAACTAGACCACTGAAATGATCATGTTCGACAATGTTCCTGGGTGCATTACGTGTGGACTCATGGTAGCAGCGCTTAATGCACCCCTACAACACTGCCTAACATGATTCTTTTGGTGGTATAGTTATTATGCTGGAGGGAGGCACAATGTTGCAGGGGCACACTGCCTTCAGATCTTTCAACACAGTACACTCACACTTCAACATCATTCTGACACTGTACTCCTTCCCAATGCTCGGTTTTTCACGAACACATTTGACCATGTCTTCCTTTTTATGGATGACCATACGTGACCACATTGAACAATGGAGGTGGAGCTCTTGGAACAGGAGAAATTCAGCAAATATAGTGGCGTGCCCTTTCCCCCAGCTTAAATCTGATCAAGCATGTTGGGAGGGACGCATTACAAATTTTTCAAAAGGCTCTAAGCACTATGGGACTTAACATCCGAGGTCATCAGTCCCCTAGACCTAGAACTACTTAAACCTAACTAACCTAAGGACATCACACACATCCATGCCCGAGGCAGGATTCAAACCTGCGACCGTAGCAGCAGCGCGGTTCCGGACTAAAGTGCCCAGAACAGCTCGGCCATAGCGGCCGGCGGACGCATTGCAGTATGGTCACAAGCACCAATGACCATCCAGCTGTTCTCAACTGCACAAGTGAAGGAATGGGACATCTTATCAAGAGAACTCCCTACCAGGCTCGTGAATAATGTGGGAGGACATTGCAGAGCATTCATTACCATCCTTGGTGATCACACACCCAATTAAGAACTGTGTCCAGTCTTTTGTATTGTCCAGGGGGCCATAATAAATGATGGCGACTTCAGGGTAGTTATTATCTTTGAATGAATGCAACATTTATGGTTATGTCATACTGTATTTCTTTCAGTTACCTCCGGTACTGTAGTCAAGTAGTAATTTCTGTATATAGTTTCATGGAGCTACCTTACTTGGCATTGACACATAAAGTGAAAGTTAATTTTTTTTATTTTGAGCTTCTCGTCATTACAGAGGCTTATCTCCAACATAATAATTTGCTCGGAAATTACTATACAAAGAATGAACGTTATTAAACTATATTTTCAAAATATTCCTCGAGCTGTATCGATCTTGTGTGTCCTCTTTGTCTGCGCCCATTCTCCTCATTGTGTGCTGCACATTTTGGAGCCAGGTGGTCATAGGTCGTCTTCTTCTCCCCACCACTTCCCACCCCAGTATCAATTCTGGTATTCTGGCTTCCTCCATTGGTCGTAGATGCCCATACCACTGAAATTTCTTCCTATCCATTATGTCATATATTCTTTCTTTTATTTCCATTCTCCTCATTATTTCGGTGTTCCTTATCTTCTCTTTCCTGGAGATTCTTGTCGATCTTCTCCAGAAGTTCATATCTAGAGCTTGTAATTCTTTAACTTGCTTCAGATTAATTGTCCAGGTCTCCATTCCATACAGAACCACACTCTCTAATATGGATTTGTAGATTAATTTTGTAGTTCTGCTCATTACATTCCTTCTCCGTAAGACTGAGTTAAGCATCCCAATGACCTTCCGTTTGCTACTAATTCTTTTATTGATTTCTGACTCTGATTTTACCTCGATTCTTAAGATGGATGCCAAATATCAGAAAGTGTTTATCTTTTTGATTTTCTTTCCTTCAATGTATAGCTCAACTAAATCATTAGTCAAGTATTCTGTTTTTTGGTAATTAACCTTCAAACCCTTTTTTTCCTTATATTTTTCATGCCAGTGTAGTATGAATGTATGGGTCTGTGAATGCTTTTGGGGCCCTTTTGTTGTTTAATGTGGCGTGAAACTAATATGTGTTGTACAATCTGTTGCATGTACAACATTATCACCATAACAAGATCCTGAAGAGTGTGGCCTGCTGCAATTGGCAACCTACTGTATTCGTCAACCTGAAGATGTCCTCAAGAGAGTGTAATAAATTATAAATCAGGTGCAAGAGAGATTGCCAGGTGTCATCCTGTTGTAGGTTTTTTTAAAGGCGACATTTTCCCAGTAACCTGGGGGGAGCGCCATGTAAAGGTTTGTCCCTTTCACTTTAACAGAAGCCACATTCCTGACATTCTACCAGAAAAACAGCTTCTACCAAAATGTGTATTAATTCAAAGTGTGCAGTACACATACTATGTATTGTAGAACCCAATGCTGAGATGCTGTTTGATAACACACTAAGTCACTCCAGTATCAACACCTGAGTTCATTAATACTATGAAATATCAATGTGTCTTTTTAAAAAAAGATAGTTGGAGATTATTTTGTTTTGGAATTACTCCTCGCATCAAGCAGCAGGTGACTAGACATATTAAAAACATAATTAATGCTCAAACTATCATGTTTTATGGTTTAATAATGCAAATGGTAAAAGCAAGGTTGTGTCTCATTTAGTGTTGAAGTAATAATTGCATTTATGAAAAATTCAAATGAAAAAAATGTTAATACTTTTTACAGAGTCTACGATTCATCAGTCTTCTTGTGAATATTATGGATTGTAATGTGATTATTGTATGTAATCTTATTGGTACAATGAATTGGTTGGTTGGTTGGTTTGGGGAAGGAGACCAGACAGCGTGGTCATCGGTCTCATCGGATTAGGGAAGGAAGTCGGCCGTGCCCTTTCAGAGGAACCATCCCGGCATTTGCCTGGAGTGATTTAGGGAAATCACGGAAAACCTAAAGCAGGATGGCCGGACGCGGGATTGAACCGTCGTCCTCCCGAATGCGAGTCCAGTGTCTAACCACTGCGCCACCCCGCTCGGTACAATGAATTGATGAGTCTTGTAAGGAGTATGAAAATAAATTTCTGTCGTTCGATAAAGAAGCATTCAAGCTTTTGGTCAACTGTTCTGTTTGTGCTAAATAAACATGCACCTCTCTACTGCGTTCAATAGTGCCATCAGGTCCTAATAAGGCATTGGTGATGCCTTATGATTGTTGCTAAAAGTATTATGTTTAACTATAGAACAACTTTATGAAAACTGCACACATCCACTCAAAAAGCCCAACAATTGATTTTATTGGTGTTGAGTACACAATATGCATTACATATTCCTGTAGTAAAAAGTTAGAGATGTGGTCAGGGAAACATATGTGAGGAAGTTGGTGTCTACTTCTATTTGCTCACCAATTGAAAGCAGTACAATACTCGAATGGGGGAATGTGACTGTACAACCATCTTGCATGAAGAATCAAATAAAGAATGTTTTGTAACTGCTGAATTATTTAAACAGCAGTAAGTGTTTGCTACACAAAGCATGTCACTATTTGACAAACTGTGTACTGAAAACATTACGTCTAAAAAGGACTGTGGGCGACTGTATTTGCCACTGTTGTACTTTGCAGTGGAGAGTGAGACTGTGTTCTTGCATAGAAACATTTTGATGTGAAATCAAATATGCTCATCATAGCATTTTCTTGTGGTAATAAATATGAAACTAATTTTCTGAAAGTGGACACTGTTCTGACACATCTTTTCATTCAGACTATTGAAAATGCTAGAGTAGGTGATATAAGACAAAAAATAGTAAGAAAAAAATAAGGCTGTAGATCGGAGCACAAGGCTAAAGAACAAATACGCAACAACATAAACATACTGATGCTATTCTATCTTTTACATGGTACTTAAGAAAAATAAAAAATCAGTACACTTATGTGGCAAATGGCACTGGATTACAGAAAGGAAATTGGGTTAGTATACTTTTGTAACTAGCAGATAAAAAGTGAAAAATGTACTTGTAATTTTCAGTCAAGATAGTACATTGATAACTGTAGATTAGGTTAAGTAATAGAGAAATCCATAGTTTATGGGGCACGGACTGTATGAAGTAAGTTACTACTGGTTGATCAAGATGGACAAGGGACTGAACAAAAAATTGACCACCTTAAAGGAATGGAATAGAGGAATGGATAAAAGTAGTTTTTTTCTTTGTGTATTCATAAATATGACTTCCAATGTTAATATTACTCTTAAAGTCAATAAGGAATAAATGTTTGGAAAATATAGAAAAGTACGAACACTATTAAGCACAGTAGTGTAATTTTACCTTTATTTTTATGAAAATTATATGAATGCTCAGGTCTAAACTTTGGAACTGGAAAGAAAAGCCACTTTCAACCTACAGAAGAATAGAAGTACAAACCACTTGAGAAAAACCAGCAAAGAACGTTGTAGTGAGGGTCAAGACCCAGACATTTATACATTTTTTAGCATAGGCTGGTGCGCTGACAGAAATATAGAAGTGAAGAAGGTATGATCTTTGCGGCAAGCCATGGAAGGTGAGTTATAAAGGTAAGTAAAAGACGCAATGAACGGAAAATGAGCTGCAAACATAACTGACTCAACCAGATCAGTAGATATTGTCAATTTAATTGGAGAATAACAAACAGTACATACTTACATCTGTAGTTACGTATGTGAAGATGTCACTAACCAAGGAGGAATAGAGAAAGAAAAGTTAAATAATTTTCTCTGTTCTAGATTTGTCTGTTGTATATAGTTTTTATTAATATTAGTGTTTGTATTAAGATTTGAAACAATTAATTGGTAATTACTGTGAAGGTTGTGCATGTGACAGGAACATACAGGTGCATACAAGTTCTATACGAGAAGACCACAGCTCGTCATCCAGGTAGTATGTACAGAGCAGTCTGTAGAACTGAAAACATCCAATGAGTTTACAAGGAGAATTTAGAAAGTAGTTTGAATAAGCAATGTGACTGGCAAATTGTGGTGCATAACATGAAATAGATACGTCTGATGAACATCGGCATCACCATAGAATATACCTGATAGCTGACTGACATTGTGCTTTGGAAAAAAAAAATTGACAAAAGAAACTTAACAAAAAAATTGAAAGTTCAGACGATGCTGGAACATATGGGGTTCAAAACTACGTGAGTGATCTTACGATAATAAAACAAGACACGATATCCTTATAGAGGGCAGTACCAATTTTTTAGCTATTCCATATAGGATTTTGTCTAGTTTGCTATTATTTTATTTAATGGTCTCCCTTATTATGAATTTCGGCATTGCCATTACCAGATTTATATGAAAGAGGAACAAATGTGAGAAGTAAATGGTAAAATACGTAAGTTTAGATAGAAAATGACTTACCAGTAATGAAGAGAGATTAAAAATCGTTACAACATAGCTTGCCAATGAGTACAAGTATACAAGTAACTGCCAACTGAATATCATATCAAGTAATTGCTGTAACAACTGGCCTCCAGATGGCGGTAGTAAAGTAACTCTCAAATAATTGAGAGCTCTTCCTCCGAGTACTGTGACTCATAAATATTTTTAGTCTCCTCCACAAATGTTTTAATGACTCGAATTTTATGTTTGGGATGGTGAATGGAATTTTTATGAAGTTATCTACTGTCTGAGTTAGTTCTCTTTAGAGTTTGTGCTCTCAATTCCCATCAATTCCTAATTACCCTGTAAGGTGCTCCAGCTCTTTGTTATGTAGGTGCCTACCAAAAACCAATATTGGTGTTACAGTTAGATTAGATGTTAAAGGTTCTTTTTCTTAAATGAAATGTTGTAATATCAGTGCTTAACTATGGACATATGATTTTACAATTTCATCCGTTGCGTGTAATTTGAGTAGAGAGTAAAATTTTATGCTGGCTCGTGAACATTATAAGAAAAGGTAAATCGTTTTGTAGTATTAAATTTCTCATGTTATGTGTTCTTTAACATTCAATGATGCTTCCATGTTCTGGTAAGTATGAAGGTTAATTATGAACTGTGGTTTGTAACAGCCTTGACTAACATTCGTTGTGTATTAAACTACTTCACTGTTAATAGATACTTTTTGTTACATAGTTTTAGTCATGATAGAAATTTTGGATTGTCATCAAACGTCGGTAATTGGAAGATGTTAATTAGACTGTCATGTTAATAATCACATGCTAGCATCCCAGATAGCATAGTGAAAGTTATTATTCTGATTACGACTGTTGATTTTTAATTTGCAGCAAAAAAAATGTCAAATGCACATATTGACACCAATTATAAGTATTGTTGCTTGGCCACAGATCTAATTACAAAATACAAAAATAAAATTCGTCTTCTTTTTCATTTTCCATTGTGAACTTTATATTAGAATTAATATGCAAGTGTCATATAGCCATATAGCCATGCGTATGAATTGACACTCACCATGAGTGATCAGAAGGTCACACTGTCTATTGAGAAAAACATTACTATTTGTTTTCTCTCCAGCAAAGGTGTGAAATCAAGTAACATTTTGGAGGGACTCTAAGCATAGTTCATAAACACAAGAAAGCCGTTAATAAAATTTTTTCACAAGTGGTGATATGTTTTGGAAGTTCCCATACCATTTTATTGGATACATTTGAATACGGAAAAGTATTGGCAAGGAGAACCTGTTCTGGGCCATATCATGACCTGCAATGATTAATAGGTCACTGCTATACCTCAGATAGCAAGAGTGAGTATGGAGTGGAAAAAGTTGGAGGAATGCATTGAAAGTATCGACTTCCTGCTAGGCTAGTTTTGTTAGTTTTGTTTTGGGACTCAAAACGTGTATATATGTTTGATTACCTGCATGGTCGAAGGACAGTGAGTGTGGAATAATATTGCAAGCTGCTGGTTGATGATAAGGCTGCCTGCTGCAACAAATGATGCCAGCAGCCTATTCTCAATGTCCTCCTCCTGCATGACAACACGTGGCGTGTACGGCAGCTCTAACTCATGATAAACTCACGAAGCTACATAGCAACTCTTGAACACTCCTTTACACTGTAGAATTGTCACCATTTCAGTACCACATATTTAGTTCATTGAGATAGGAACTATGTTGGGAACACTGGGTAATGTCACTGGGGTTGAACAGTATGTGCTCAGGCTGATACAGGGGTATCCAATTTTTCGTTCCATGAAAGTATCATGAAAAGTATTGTCACGACATTTTGATTTAAATTTTATATGGCGCTTGTAATATTTTAGTTTAATCATGATCTGACCATCATTGTGTTATGATGGACAGAGGAGTCACAGAAATTCGAAAACAACTTTAACAGAAAGGGAAGAAGACCGTAATTAAAGACGCTCCTGGCCTTAATCCTAAATAAACCAAACAGTGACAACTCTTTTGCAGTACAGGCAACATAACATGCAGGCATGACTCCACAATCTTAGTCAGCAGCTGAATGATGTCACAACTCAACGATTGTTTCATGTAGGGGCCAGGTATTCTAAAACCTGCAGTCACTTGGGATTTTGTGCTGGGCAAAGGTTTCATGATAAATGCAAGTTAGGTCAGGGGCCAGTGCTATAGAGAACTCTTTGTAAAACCTAATTAGGCTTCCATCTGGACCTTGTGATTTATTTGTTTAAAATCTTTCAGTTGTTTCTCTAGGCCAGGGATGGTTATTACTATGTCGTCCGTAAGATAGTCTGTCCGATTGTCAAATGACGGAATGTTTCACGATTCTCCTATGTGAACGGTTTCTTGAATGTTAAATTTAAAACTTCGGCATTCGTTCTGCTATCTTCAACTGCCACATCACACTGGTGAACTAAGGACTGAATGAGAGACTTAGACCAGCTTAGTGATTATTTTACATAGGACCGCATGCCACAGTAACTTTACGTTCAAGCAGTATAACATTTCCGACCGTTGTTTACAGATGTATAGCGTCCAAAGAAATGATGATATCTCCACAGTCGCTCCAGCTGGATGTCGTTTCTCACTGACCAGCAGCAAACCCTCACCTCCAATACATCGTCATCATCTATTTGTCGGGGAGTAAAGGGTGTAATTACAATTGAAAAAGCCCTCGCTTCTTTTATTTTCTCGATTTCACCACTTCCTCGAATCCATTTCGTATATTTGATACTTGTAAATCCAGCCAATACAGTGGCGTCTTACCTGTATATATTTGGACAGCCTAGTTGCGAGTTTCTGTTAGTGCATTTGAGCCTTATGCCACGTTTGCACCCAGATCATACAAAGTTCTCGACTAAGACATAATTGCGAGTGGAAAATACACGAGTACGTCCATTCGGGGTTTATTTTCAAGGGTCAAGCAATCGGGTAGAGAAACGTTTGCACACCATAATGTTATCCCAAAACTGTTCTGTATCGAGTCTAAGCACATTTTAAGTTCTTCTCGCTAAACACTTTTGAGGAGGAACACCCCACGACGAATATGTTGCAGCAGGCGAAATGAGTTTGTTACGAAAAAAAAGTACCTGTTGGAGTGTCAAAGATTTTGGTGACTCAGTGATTCATATTAAACATGTGTCTGTTTAGACTCTACAATATACGAGCGGAAGCTGAATTTTCAAAAGGAATAATACATTATGTAAAAACCTCCTTTAGGCTTAATTGTAAAACATGCTTTATTCCAAGCGAACAATGTATTTCTGTTTGTCCCTTCGATGTACCAACTGTATGTATCTGAAGAACCACTATGACTCCATCGTCATTCACTATTTCAACATCAAGTGTGCAGGATGTCTGTGAATGAAGTGATGGTTTTGTAGGCTAAGAGGAACAGTAGTAGTGTCGTAATTCTAGCAGTGCAATTTGAGAAGTGGTAGTTCATGCTTTAGTAATCGTTATTTCAAGGCTATCAAAGGAAAATAGTGACTGCGCGATTCTGCTTTATTCAAGAACACAGTAGTGCCCACACACACGAAATAATATTCTAGAGCTTTTACTTCCTCAGTATGTTACGAAAATTAGCTTTGAGGACTACGCATTCACTGAGAAAGAGAATGGTACTGCTTACAACATACATAACTGCGGACCAGTGTGCAGTGATTAGCCCCATGATGTCAGACAGATGTATGAAATCCGCATGAAAATGACACATTCCGTTTAATCATCGATGAGTCCTCAACCCAACACCAGCAGTTAAATCACGGAAGCTAATCAATTATAGAAGCAACAAACCGAAAAACAGTTGATTTTCTTCGTAGATAGCGTGTGCTGCTTGATAATCTCACCATACTCAAAACCACGAGACATGGCTGTCAACTCCGCTGTAAGACACTACAGTGATCTGGTAGGGAGCACAGCTCAATATGTGCAGTGTCAGAATAAGCAAAGCCTAAATGACCAGCAACCATCGAGCCATCAGTATAGACTACTTCTGAACCCTGGGATGCGCCAAGGACGGACAAAAATTGGTGACAGAGGGCCTAAAGATGAACCAAGTGGTGGTGGTGGTTGTTGGGATGTTTAAGGGGGACTAAACAGCGAAGGTCATCAGTCCCCCGTTCCAAAATCAGGCGAGCCGAAAATCTACGGAGCAGGTAAAAACCAAAGGGGGAGGAGACGTCCCCCCAGGCGCTAAAAGCACACAAACGCAGCAACAAACACAACAGACAAGAACAGGACAGAGGAACACCAGACAGAAAGAAACAGAAGAAAGGAAGATGACCGGAGACTGGTTGACTGACCACGAGAACAAAAAAGGGAAAGAGTCAACCATCTGACGGCACACCAGAACAGCAACAGACACAAGGACAAAAGACACAGAAAGGGAAAGGTGCAGGACCTCCCTAAATCGAACCATGAAAAGGACTACCACAGATAAAATGTAAAACATTGTCAGCCATGGAGGCATCGCCAGATAAAACCAAAGCCAAAGTGCCCGGGAGATGAAAAGATTGCCGGAGTGTGCGCAGTCGAGGACACTCCAGCAGAAGGTGGCCGACCGTCAGCCGGGACCCACACCGACACAGGGGGGGGATCCTCCTGACGCAACAGATGGCCGTGCGTGAGGTATGTATGGCCGATGCGCAGCCGACACAGGATCACCGAGTCCCTGCGAGAAGCCCGCAGGGAGGAACGCCACACATTGGTCGTCTCCTTGACAGCCCGCAGTTTATTCGGGGCTGTCATGCCACGCCACTCAGCAGCCCACATCCCAAGCACCTTACGGCGCAACACCAGCTGCTGGTCGCGAGCCGTAAGGCCGATCTCCAAAGCTGGGGCGTCTATCGTCCCTTTGGCCAGCCTGTCAACACGTTCGTTCCCCGGGATGCCAACGTGACCTGGCGTCCAAACAAAAACCACCGAACGACCAGAGCGGGTAATGGTGGAAACAGACTCCCGAATAGAGGACACCAGAGGAGAACAGGGATAGCAGCGGTCGATGGCCTGGAGGCTGCTCAGGGAGTCACTGCAGATGACTATGGACGTACCTGAGCAGGAACGCATATGCTCAAGAGCGCGCAAGATGGCCACCAGCTCTGCAGTAAAAACACTACAGCCAGCCGGCAAGGAGCGCTGCTCTACATGGGCAGCGTGAGCAAAAGCGTAGGCAGTGCGACCATCAACCAGGGAACCATCAGTGTAGACAGGCTCACAGTCCGAAAATGAGGTGAGGAGCGCAAGAAAACGGAGACGGAGGGCCACAGGCGGAACCGAGTCCTTGGGTCCCTGTGCCAAGTCCAGACGGACGGACGGCCGGGACAAACACCAGGGAGGCGTAGGTGCACGGACCCGGAAGGGAGGCGGAAGAGGGAATGAACCCAATTCCGACAGCAGGGACTGAACGCGGACAGCGACGGAAAGCCCAGACCTAGGTCGCCGTTCGGGCAGATGCAGGACCGTGACAGGGAAAAGCAGGCGACGATTGGGATGGCCCGGCGAGCAATGAACGTGGACAGCATAGTCGGCGAGCAGTCGATGGCGGCGAATCCGCAGCGGGGGAACCCCGGCCTCCACCAGTAGACTTTCCACAGGGCTGGTACGAAATGCGCCAGTTGCAAGCCGAACCCCACAGTGATGTATGGGGTCTAACAACTTCAACACTGAGGGTGATGCAGACCCATAGGCCAGGCTCCCATAATCAAGCCTGGACTGCACAAGGGCTCTGTACAGTCGCAACAGCGTGCAGCGATCCGCACCCCAAGATGTGTGGCTGAGGCAGCGGAGGGCGTTGAGGTGCTGCCAGCACTTTTGCTTCAGCTGAGTAATATGGGGAACCCATGTGAGCCGGGCATCGAACAAGAGTCCCAAGAAGCGGCAAGTGTCCACCACTGCAAGCAGGTGCCCGTCAAGGTAAAGTTCAGGATGAGGGTGGACCGTCCGACGCCTGCAGAAGTGCATAACTCGAGTCTTGGCTGCAGAAAACTGAAAACCGTGAGTCAGAGCCCATGATGCTGCCTTGCGAACGGCTACTTGCAGCCTGCGTTCAGCGACTCCCGTAGTCGTGGAGCTAAAGGAGATGCAGAAGTCGTCGGCATACAAAGAAGGAGACACCGACGACCCCACAGCTGCAGCCAGACCATTAATGGCCACGAGAAATAAGGACACGCTCAACACCGAGCCCTGCGGGACCCCATTTGCCTGTGTATAAGATGAACTAGAGGCGGCACCGACTTGCACCCGGAAAGAGCGGTGCAATAGAAAGGTTTTAAGAAAAGCCGGGAGCCGACCACGAAGACCCCACTCATGCAACGTAGCAAGGATGTGATGCCTCCATGTGGTGTCATACGCCTTCCGCAGATCGAAAAATACAGCAACGAGATGCTGACGTCGGGCAAAGGCCGTACGGATTGCAGATTCCAGCCGCACCAAATTGTCCGCTGCAGACCGGCCCCGACGGAAGCCACCCTGGGAGGGAGCGAGGAGACCACGTGACTCAAGGACCCAACACAAACGCCGCCCCACCATACGTTCGAGCCATTTGCACAAAACGTTGGTGAGGGTAATGGGACGATAGCTGTCCACCGCCAGTGGGTCCGCACCGGGCTTCAAGATGGGGACAATAAGACCCTCACGCCATTGCGACGGGAACACACCCTCGCTCCAAATGCGGTTAAAGATGGTGAGGATGTGTCGCTGGCAGTCCCTGGAAAGATGCTTCAGCATCTGCGCGTGTATACAGTCTGGTCCTGGTGCTGTATCAGGGCAATCGGCGAGGGCAGCGAGGAATTCCCGCTCGCTGAAAGGAGCATTGTATTTCTCAGAACGACGCGTGTGGAACGATAACGGCGTCCGCTCGGCTCGCTCCTTGAGAGAGCGAAAGGCGGGGGGATAAGTTGCAGTCGAAGAGCTCTGAGCAAAGTGCGCAGCAAGGTGTTCAGCAACGGCGGCAGCGTCCGTGCAGACAGCGCCGTCCGAGGAGAGCCCAGGGACACCCATAGGGGTCTGGTGTCCATAAATCCGCCATATCTGGGACCACACGAGCGAGGGGGAGACACGGGAGCCCAAGGATGAGACATACTGCTCCCAGCACTCCTGCTTACGCCGTGTAATAAGACGACGGGCGAAGGCACGTAGCCTCTTAAAGGCGATGAGGGTCTCGAGAGATGGGTGCCGCCTATGACGCTGGAGGGCCCGCCTACGGTCGCGAATAGCCTCAGCAATCTCCGGCGACCACCAGGGGACAGCCTTCCTCTGAGGGAGTCCAGAAGAGCGAGGGATGGCAGCCTCGGCCGCCGAAATGATGGACGTGGTTAAGACACGGACCACCTCGTCAGTGTCACCCTGTGGGGGAGACTCAATGGTTGCCGCGGAAGTAAATGCCGGCCAGTCAGCCCTGTGGAGAGCCCAGCGGGGCGGGCGCCCAGAAGAATGACACTGGGGCAGTGACAAATAGATGGGAAAATGGTCACTACCACACAGGTCAGGATGCACTCTCCAGTGGAGGGATGGGACAAGTCCGGGGCTGCAAAGAGAGAGATCGATGGCCGAGAACGAGCCATGAGCCACACTGAAATGCGTGGGAGCACCGGTGTTCAAGAGGCTAAGGTCGAGCTGAGCCAACAAATGCTCCACGGCACGACCGCGGTCATCGGAGACAGTCCCACCCCATAGAGGGTTGTGGGCATTGAAATCGCCCAGCAACAAGAAAGGTGGCGGCAGTTGTGCTATCAGAGCAGCCAGGACGCGCTGCGCGACAGCACCATCCGGTGGAAGGTAAATACTGCAGACGGTAATAGCCTGTGGCGTCCACACCCGTACAGCGACAGCCTCTAAAGGCGTCTGGAGAGGGACAGACTCGCTGTGCAGAGTGTGAAGGACATATATGCAGACGCCACCAGACACCCTTTCATAAGCTGCCTGGTTCTTAAAATAACCCCGATAGCCACAGAGGGCGGGGGTTCGCATTGCTGGAAACCAAGTTTCCTGCAGAGCAATGCAAAGGAAAGAATGAAGGCTGATAAGTTGACGGAGCTCAGCGAGATGGTGGAAGAAACCGCTGCAGTTCCACTGGAGGATGGTATTAGCCATGGATGGGAAAGGCGTGAAGGGACTGGGGGGGGGGGGGGCAGATTACGCCTCCGAGGCCCCTGCTGCTACTGAGTCACCACCTGGAGAACAGCCAGCCAGTGCGTCCGAGGGACTGGCGAGATCCATGTCCTCAGCGGACGCCAGAATCTCCACCTCACCCTCAGACGCAGAGCTTGTAGGAAGCGGTGGAATGGGCGCCACCGCAATGTCGGTAGCCTTGGGGAGTTTCTTCTTCTTCTGCTTCTCGCGCTGTGCCTTTGCTGGTTCAGGCTGCGAGGGCGTCACTGGGTCAGTCTCTGGGACAGACGACGACCGTGTGTCCCGACGACCAGGGACCGGCGGTTGTTTGAGCCACTTGCGGCTGTCGGCTTTGGAACCAGTCGGAACTTGTGAAGGGAGGTCCCCAAGGGACCCCTTCCTGACGAGAGTAGCCGAAGAAGTCTTACGCTTCTCCGGCTGGGAAGGGGGGACTGATGTCCCCGATGGTTGGGGGGGCTGTTGCTCCTGAAGTAGATGGAGCAGGAGCAACAGGAGGTTTAGTGCCCCCCACCATCAAGGGGGCAGGTGTGGCACTTCGACTCTGAGAGCTGACTGGAGCAGATGGAATTGTAGGAGTGACAGTTGCGGCATAAGAAGCCGTCATGCGCACTGGGTGAAGCCGGTCATATTTCCGCTTCGCCTCAGTGTACGTCAGGCGGTCGAGAGTCTTTATCTCCATGATCTTCCGCTCCTTCTGCAGAATCGGACAGTCCGGCGAGCAAGGCGGATGGTGCGCACCACAGTTCACACAGATTGGAGGTGGGGCACAGGGATGATCAGGATGGGATGGTCGACCGCAATCGCGACAGACGAGGTCGGAAGCACAGCGTGAAGACATGTGGCCGAACTTCCAACACTTGAAGCACCGCATCGGGGGAGGGATATAAGGCCTGACATCACAACGGTACACCATTACCTTGACCTTCTCAGGTAACGTGTCACCCTCGAAGGCCAAGATGAAGGCACCGGTGGCAACTTGACGATCCCTCGGACCCCGGTGGACGCGCCGGACGAAATGGACACCTCGGCGCTCCAAGTTGGCGCGCAGCTCGTCATCGGACTGTAAAAGGAGATCCCTGTGGAAGATAATGCCCTGGACCATGTTCAGACTTTTATGGGGCGTGATAGTGACGGAGACATCCCCCAGCTTAGTACAAGCGAGCAAGGCCCGCGACTGGGCGGAGGATGCCGTTTTTATCAACACCGATCTGGACCGCATCTTTGACAAGCCCTCCACCTCCCCAAACTTGTCCTCTAAATGCTCGACAAAGAACTGAGGCTTCACGGACATAAAAGATTCCCCATCAGCTCTGGTACAGACAAGATATCTGGGCGAATACGTTTCACTTTCATTCAACGCCTTCCGTTCCTCCCATGGTGTTGCCAGGGATGGGAACGATTTGGGGTCATAAACATTACCCTTAAAATGAGCCCTCGAACGCTTAGAGACTGCTGACGGCTGGCCGCCAGCGAGAGATGATGTACCACGCTTCATTGCGGGTCATCCGCCCTGATGCCACCTACTCCAACCAAGGGCCCTCCCCACGGGCGCCACCCAGCCGCAGCAATAGCCACCTGGCAGGACGGCCATTGCCGGGAGTCCTGATGCCCCAAGGAGATGGGCATCTACTCCTTGGCATACGTGGGGAGTTAACGGCGCAGGCATCAGTAGAACGATCCCTGTGTTGTCAGGGGGCTACAACCAAGAGGGTACATGGCGGCCCCACCACAACGGGCTGGCTACCGTGCTGGATCTTAGGTGCAAAACTGTCCAAGGTCGTCGTCGCAGTTAAAAGAAACACTGCAGAGTGCAGCGTGGTAATCGCCCAAGAGATCGAAAACGAGCGGGACACCATTGCAACGACGAGAAAGCCGGCTAAAGGTCTAATTGCACGACGGATACAGTGCACCACATAAGGCGCCCTTCCCCAATTGGCTCGCTCTTCGGAATAATTTAGAAACATGGAGGTCAAACCCGAGAGGGGACCATCACATAAGGCCGAAATATTTGAGACTCCTTTTAGTCGCCTCTTACGACAGGCAGGAATACTGCGGGCATATTCTTACCCCCGAACCCGCAGGGGGGATGAACCAAGTCTTTTGGACCTAGTAATAGGTAAAGACGAGGCTGTTGCTGAAGGATGCACCATGCAGAGGGGATGTGGTAGACGAAACAACTTGAATTCAGAAAGGAGGGACCAGACATTGATTACAATCGTAATAGCCGGCCTTGTGGCCGAGCCGTTCTAGGCGCTTCAGTCCGGAACCGCGCTGCTGCTACGGTCGCAGGTTCGAATCCTGCCTCGGGCATGGATGTGTGTGATTGCCTTAGTTTAGTTAGGTTTAAGTAGTTCTAAGTCTAGAGGACTGATGACCTCAGATGTTAAGTGCGATAGTGCTTAGATCATCGAAGACCAGTCCTAAAATGTGTTAAGTGTCCACCACATTGAGTAGTTGGTCGTCAAGGTAAAGTTTCGATTGTGAGTGAATGGTATGGCGTAGGCATAAGCACATGACACGAGTATTGGCAGCTGAAAACCGAAAGCCATGGGTGAGGGCCCATGCCTGTTCCTTTCGTATGACGCCTTGGAGTTAATGTTCGGTGACGCCATACTAAAAGAGCAATAGTAGAGGCAAAAGTGATCAGCATACAAGGAGGGTGATACTGATGACTCCACAATTGCTGCTAAACCATTGGTGGCTGCTAGAAATAGGGACACTCAGTACAGAGCCCTGCAAGATACCAGTCATTTGGTTATGGAGAGAACTATTGGAGGCACTAACTTGAACCTGGAAAATACGAGGAGATAAAAATTTCTGGATAAAAATCGGGAGCGGACTCTGGAGACCCCATTTGTGCGTGGATGTAGTGTCGCCATGTGGTGTCGTAAGCTTTTTTTTATGTCAAAGAAGACGGCTACAAGTTGCTGACGACGTGTAAAAGCTGATCGTATGGCAGACTCCAGGTAAATCAGATTATCAAAGGAGCCAACACAGCTACTGGCTCACCATGCGTTCAAGCAACTTCCAGAGAACATTGGTGAGCCTAATAAAGCGACAACTGTCCGTCTCTGGAGTTTGCTTACCCGATTTCAGTACTGGGACAATGACGCTTTCCCGCCATTGCCAATGGAACAGGGCCGTGCTCCAGATGCAGTTAAAGATGGAAAGGACACGGCGCAGACAGTCCACAGACAGTTAATTGGGCACTTTGTTTAGGATGTGGTCTGCTCCTGGGGCTTTATCAGGGCTGTGGCACTGATGAATTCCCACTCTCTAATCTGGATAAAATGTGGTATACAATCTGGCAACTAATCTGAGCCCACCTAAAACTAGTGTATGAAGATGGTATCTGTTCTTTCGGACATGACCCAAAGAACAGATACCACCTTCGTATAGATAAGGCTTACTGGCCAGTGATCTTCTCCAGTGCGAATGCACTCACATCGCCCGAACTGTTACAGGAATCTGTAGGTTGACTGCCGTGGGTATTGAGTATAGTGGGCAGGGGCACTACAAATGTGGTGTTTGTACAGTAAGTTGGGAATGTGAGTCTCACGAGGAGTGTGGCAGAGATAAGTCCCTGCAGTTGCACTATCTTCTGTTTCCTCGGTGGCTCAGATGGATACAGTGTCAGCCAATTAAGTAGGAGATCCTGGGTTCGAGTCCTGTTCGGGGCACACATTTTCAGCTGTTGTCACTGATATTTATTAATGTCTGTAAGCAGCTAAAGGTCTGGATATCGTTATTTCATGGAACTAGTGTGTCGCAAATCAGGTAATCCTATGTTGTCTGAAGTACCTCTAGAATTATTGTCATATGGTCTTTAGGTAGCAGATTTTCCATTACTTGCATAGTTGATTAAGTTATTTTGTACCTCATGTGAGAATGGAGTTACTTGTGTGGTTCTGTGTTTCCCTGCTATGGAGTTTACTACCTTCCAGGCTGCTCTGCATTAGTTGTGAGACTTTTCAGTAGATATATCATTGGCTCTCCTCCTTGATACTTGCATTTTTGTCCTGTATATTTTTTTATTGCTCTATATTTCTGCATCATTACAGGATCACCAGCTTTTGTCATTGTGTGAGTATTTTCAGATAAGGTGTGTAGTGTATTCTCTTTGACTGATGTATAATCAGTTTTGACAGTTTCAGTTGTTTGTGGTTATTAGGTAAGTTAGTGAGAGGATCAATAAACATATCAAAGGCACTGTCTATGTTGTCACAGTCACTAAAATTTTCCCACTTAACTTTTGATAACGTGGCCCTTAAATGTATGTAGTATGTGTACCATTCTGAACTACTTGTTGTTTTACATTACAATAAACACTTTCAATAGTCATCCATTAGGCTAGATGTTTTGATAAGATACTGTCTTGTTGGACGTTCATTAATAAACTATGAACTTACAGCTTGTAAACACTTCAAAAAACACACAACACTTTGAGTTTTACAGCTAATGTCTAGATTAAAGTGTCCAATAAACACAAGCTCGAAGTTGTCGCTTGTCATCTCTAGGTACTTAGTGAGAATCTCATCATGTTAAGTAAATACAGTAATGCGAGACCGTGGGTTACATTAGACACACAAGTATTAGCTTAATAAAGTTTCCATCATTTCAAAAGCTTCCTCTTGAGAACACATTTCAACATTTAGTATGTCACAGCTAATATTCAGCGATTCACTTTCCAAAACAGCAACTCTTCCATGGCTAAATTTAGTTCTACAGAAAGTACTTGCTAGCACGTATTCTTCAGAAATGTAAAAGGCAGATTAAGCTTGTGTGAGCCAGCGGTAACTGATAAGGAAGCTATTTTTTTTTTTTTTTTTTTTTTTTACTTTATTGTTATTTTAATACTTGTACAAAGCAAGTAGGCTGGCAGCGGCACACTACGCCGCTCTTCAGCCACAGCGGTTTACAAAAGTAGAAAAACGGAGAAAGACAATGAAACAAAGTGACGGGCAAAAGAAAGATGTCACATAGACACAAAAAAAAACACGGAGACGTTCACACGTGACGATAACAACACTGATAACACATGGGCACGGCGCACACAACACTGACGAATCCGACGGCACAAGTGAACGTAGTAGTGGGACGGCGGACACCAAAAACACTAAACGGCGGCACACACACGAGACACAGAAGGCGATGATCTCCGGCGCGCGAATGTTCACTAAGCGTGTGCGAGTCCGGGGACCTGCCAAGAGAGGAGGAGGAGGAAGTGGAGAGGGAGAGCGAGAGGGGAGAGCAGGGATGCCATGGGCAAAGGAGAGAGGGGGAGGGAGGAAGGGGGTGGGGAAGCCCGGGGGAGAGGGGAGGAGGGAGGGGGGAAAGGAAAGAGAAGGGAGGGGATAGGAGGGAGGGAGGGTGCCTAAAGGATAGGACACAGGAGGAGGGGGGGGGATCAAAGTTGATAGGAGGGGTAGATGGAGGGGAGGAGGACATCATCAGGGAGAGGGAGCTGGCGGAAGCCACCTCGGGAGAGGGTAAGGAGGGTGGAGAGATGGAGACCGGGTGGGACATGGGAGTATAGGCGCGGCAGCGGGCGGGGGCGGGAGAGGATCGGGGAGACGAGCGGGTGAGGAGGATCAAGTTTACGGGAGGTGTAGAGGATTCGTATCCTTTCGAGGAAGAGGAGGAGGTGGGGGAAGGGGATAAGGTCATACAGGATCCGCGTGGGGGAGGGGAGACGGATGCGATAGGCAAGGCGGAGAGCATGGCGTTCAAGGATTTGGAGGGATTTATAAAAGGAAGGGGGGGCGGAGATCCAGGCTGGATGGGCGTAACAGAGGATAGGGCGGATGAGGGACTTATAGGTGTGGAGGATGGTGGAGGGGTCCAGACCCCACGTACGGCCAGAAAGGAGCTTAAGGAGACGGAGTCGGGAACGTGCCTTGGCTTGGATTGTCTGGAGATGGGGAGTCCAGGAGAGACGACGGTCGAGGGTGACGCCAAGGTACTTAAGGGTGGGGGTGAGAGCGATGGGACGGCCATAAACGGTGAGATAGAAATCAAGGAGGCGGAAGGAAGGGGTGGTTTTGCCTACAATGATCGCCTGGGTTTTGGAAGGATTGACCTTGAGCAACCACTGGTTGCACCAAGCGGTGAACCGGTCAAGATGGGATTGGAGAAGGTGTTGGGAGCGTTGCAGGGTGGGGGCAAGGGCAAGGAAGGCGGTGTCATCGGCAAACTGGAGAAGGTGGACGGGGGCTGGCGGCGGCGGCATGTCCGCCGTGTACAAGAGGTACAGAAGGGGGGAGAGGACGGAGCCTTGGGGCACACCGGCAGAGGGGAAAAAGGTGTAGGAATCGGCGTTATGGATGGTGACATAGGAAGGACGGCGGGAGAGAAAGGAGCCGATCAGACGGACATAGTTAATGGGAAGGGCGAAGGTTTGGAGCTTGAAGAGGAGACCGGAATGCCATACGCGGTCATAGGCACGTTCGAGGTCCAGGGAGAGGAAGATTGCGGAGCGACGGGAATTAAGCTGTTCGGAAAGGAGATGAGTGAGGTGAAGGAGAAGGTCGTTGGAAGAGAAGGACGGCCGAAAGCCACACTGGGTAATGGGAAGAAGGCGGTGCTGGCGGAGATGCTGGTGGATGCGGCGGGTGAGGATAGATTCCAGGACCTTGCTGAAGACCGAGGTAAGGCTGATGGGGCGGTAGGAGGAGACGGCGGACGGTGGTTTGCCGGGTTTAAGGAACATGAGGATACGGGAGGTTTTCCACAGGTGAAGCTATGGCAGGGGTTTGTATTTATGTTGTGATTCGCCGATCATTCAAAGCGCCGCCGCGCAATTACGCGCGTCCTCTACGTGCGGCGCAGTCTACCAGCCATGCAGCAGCTGCGCCACCTACGCGGCCAGCCGAGCAGTGGCCGCTAGACTGGGACTCAGTGCTCATTCGAATGCTAACGTGTACACATGTCTTGCTTGTCAACTTACTCTGTGACTTATATGTGTTGTGTTGATTTGAAATATATTTGTTAAACTTGACTTTATAACAATTGGCGACGAGGTAGTGGATTTTTCCTTTTCACCGTTGACCCACAGGGTTCCATGGCTACTGTCGAGCAACTATTGCAAAATATCCTTGAACGGCAAACGCTTCTAACAGCGGCGATTCGCGATTTCGTCGCGGCGTCAAAAGCGGGGCGTTTCTCGTCGTTGGCTGTACCTCCTTTTCCTCCTTACGACGAGACGGCGGAAGACTGGTCTGATTATGAAAAATGTCTTCGACAGCACATCTTGGCATTTCATGTCACGGGCGAACAACCATGTAAGTCTCTGTTCCTTTCCTGGATTTCACCTCAAATGTATCGGTTGTTGTCGCAACTGGCTCCTCTGAAGGATCCTGCATATTTGTCCTTTGCTGAAATGTGCTCACTTCTGTCTGTCTATTTTCAAAAGCAAACGCATGTGGTAGCTTCTCGTGTTGCTTTTTATCGTTGTCAAAAACAGCCACATCAATCCTATCGCGCTTGGGCTGCTGAACTTCACGGCCTCAGTCGAAAGTGTCAATTTGTTACTGACGTTCGCAAAGAATCCTATGCCGATTCCATGGTACGGGATGCTATTATCCGGTCGGCGCCCGACAAAGAAGTTCGGCAACGTGCCCTTCAGTTGGCGAATCCGACTCTAGATGAAGTTCTCTCCATTGCGCAGTCTTTTGAAATTTCTCGCGCCGCTGGGGCGGAAATAGAGGCGTGGGGTGATGGAAATACCACCTCTGTGCGCTGTTGACGACGCGTGCGGCTCGTTCCCGCCGGCCGACGTGGCCGCAGTGCGCTCCCACGCGCAGCCTCGGCCTATCCGTAAACAACCCGCTAAGAAACTGCAGCAAAACCCCCGGCAACTTCCTTCATGTCCGCGGTGTTTTACGAAACATTCACGCGAGGATTGTCCCCAACGTTGGGCTGTGTCACAATTGCAGAAAGAAAGGTCATGTGTCTTCCGTTTGCAAATCCGACCACATACATGATGTTCATGAACATGACGCTGATTCTGATTCTGTGTTGTCTGTCAATTACACTTCTTCCTTTTCAGAGAAGTTATTCCTCACTGTCCAAATCCTTGGTCGAGATGTTCGCATGCAAGTGGATACCGGTTCTGCTGCCACTATAATTAATTCTCAGACGTATCTTTAGTTGGGTTCTCCACTCCTGTCACCTGTCACTCGGCAATTACGGACGTACAATAAACAGAAGATTTCTCTCTTGGGGCAGTTTAATGCTGAGGTATCTTGCAAATCCTTCGTTCGCACTGTTCCCATATTTGTGGTCGACCAGAGCAACGCAGACAATTTTTTTGGTTTCGATGCCTTTCGCGTTTTTGGGTTCTACATAGATGACTGTCAATATTGTCTCTGATGCTATTCCTTATGCTCAACTGGATTCCTTGTCGACGACATTTTTGTCCCTTTTTTCTCCTGGGTTAGGCCGTGCAAACGACTTTGAAGCTCATATCACGCTCAAACCCACTGCTCGGCCTAAGTTTTTTCGGGCTCGGCCCATTCCTGTGGCCCTTCGTGATCGGGTAAAGCGATGGGTTGGATCGTCTCACTACTTCAGGGGTTTTGCTTCCTTTCACTTCCAGTGAGTGGTCCTCTCCTGTCGTTGTCGTTGCTAAGCCAAATGGTGATATTCTTCTCCGTGGCGATTTCAAAGCCACTGTAAATGCTCAATGCCTCATCGACACTTACCCTATGCCCCGTCCTGAGGAACTGTTCACTAAACTTGCTGGAGGCCAGTATTTTTCTAAAATTGACCTGTCAGAAGCTTATCGTCAACTTCCTCTCGACGCTGCTTCCCGGCAGTTTCTGGTCCTTAACACGCCTTTCGGCCTCTATCAATACCAACACTTGCCATTCGGGGTTGCTACAGCCCCTGCTCTCTTTCAGCGTTTCTTGGAACAGTTATTGCTCCCTGTCCCTGGATGTATCAATTACATGGACGACATTGTCACTGGCTCCACCACTGAAGAACATCTTCAAAATCTCCGCACACTTTTTCATATCTTAAAGACTGCCGGTCTTAAGTGTAATCTTCAGAAATCACAATTTTTTCAGGCATCTATCACGTACTTGGGGTTTCAACTCTCTCGGGATGGTATTCGTCCGCTTCAGCAAACTGTCGCTGCGATCGATGCCCTTCCTTGCCCTACATCTGTTACGGAACTGCAGGCCTTCTTGGGGAAAATAGCATACTATCACAAGTTTTTACTGTCTGCGGCTTCGGTGGCTCAGCCGTTGCATCGCCTGTTGCATAAAAACGTTCCTTTTCACTGGTCCGCGTCATGCGATGCGGCTTTCCAGAAATTGAAGACTCTGCTGAAATAGGCCCCGTGCCTGGCTACTTATCGACCTGGCCAACATCTTGTTCTTGCCACAGACGCCTCTCAATACGGGGTCGGTGCAGTCCTTACGCACCGTTTTTCTGATGGTTCGGAACAACCCATTGCTTATGCCTCCAAAACGCTCACGGATGCCCAACAAAAGTATTCTCAAATTGAAAAAGAAGCTTTGGCCATTATTTATGCTCTTCATAAGTTTGGTGTTTTTTCTCTATGGCTCAAAATTTCATCTTGTTACGGATCACAAACCATTGTTTCCTTGTTTCATCCATCAACGTCACTTCCCGACAAGGCTGCACACCGCCTCCAGCGTTGGGCTCTTTACTTGTCTCGTTTCAATTAAGAGATTCATTTCCGGCCAACGGCTCAACATGCAAATGCTGATTCTCTGTCTCGCCTTCCCATGGGTCCTGATCAGGCATTCGATAGGGACGAACTTTTGTGTTTCTACCTGGATGTTGCCGAGCAGCGGGTTGTGGACGGGTTCCCCATCACTGGGGACAGGCTGGTGGCTGCTACGAGTTCTGACCCTACCCTCTCCCGGGTTTTACGCTGTATTCAGAAGGGTTGGCCAGATCGCCCGTCCGCTAAGACTTCTGATCCGTTGCGGAACTATTACGCTTTGCGCTACCGCCTCACAGCTAGGGATGGTGTTATCCTCCTCTCCACTGACAATGCTTCGCTGCGTGTCATGGTACCTTCGTCTTTGCGTGCTTCGGTCTTGCGCCTCCTTCACCAAGGGCACTGGGGTGTGTCTCGCACAAAATCTCTGGCGCGCCGTCATGTGTACTGGCCTGGCATCGACTCTGAAATAGCACACATGGTCACTGCCTGTGGCCCTTGTGCGTCACAGGCCGCTGCCCCGAAGTCATCTTTGTCACCGTGGCCTTCGCCTGAGAAGCCCTGGGAGCGCATTGATGCTGACTTTGCGGGACCCTTTTTAGGCACTTATTGGCTCCTCGTAATTGACGCCTACTCTAACTTTCCTTTCATTGTCCGTTGCACATCGCCTACCACCACAGCAACCACCAGTGCTCTCGCCCGCATTTTTTCTTTGGAAGGCCTCCCCTCTACTCTTGTTACTGATAATGGTCCGCAATTTGCCTCTTCCGAATTTGCGGATTTTTGTGCTCGTCACGGCGTTATGCATGTCACGGCCCCGCCGTTCCATCCACAATCCAACTGTGAGGCTGAACGACTGGTCCGCACATTTAAGGCTCAGATCCCCATGGGCGACCACAGCCCGGTTGAGCATTTACATGGCCGACAGCCCCGCACGCTACTTCATCTTCTGCGGCCTCCCACCTCACGGGCGCGGGTGCCTTCCCTTAGCCGGTTCACCGCCGACGACCTCGTCTGGGTACGGGGATATGGCAGGCGTCCAAAATGGAGCCCATGCCGCATCTTAAGACACCGTGGCAGACACCTGTATGAAATCCAGACGGACACGGGTGTTGCAGTGCGTCATAAGGACCAGCTTCGGCCTCGTGTGCCGGCAATGCCTGTTCCGAATGCCGCTACACCACCTTCGGCTCTACCTGACGCTCGGGATCTTGGCATCTCTCAATACTCACAACGCAGCCCTCTCACCGTCATCGCGATGCCAGAACAAGAACGGACGCCACCAGGAGTCCTGCCCATGCAGGAAGCGGATGACCATCCTCTGTCAGAGCAAATCTACTCGCTTCCTCCTCCATTGCCCATGTCTCCTGTCATATCAACTGGACTTGCCGCAACGGGCAGATTGGTGCAGGGGGGACACAGCAGATTCGACCCCTACGTCTCCTGTCATCTCGACCCGTTATCATCAGGGACACTTCCGTCCGAATGGGAAGCCTCCTCCTCGAGACTTTACGGCGAGTCACACTAAGCCTATGGATGTTAGCCATCTCCAGGACACCTCCATCAAGATCAGTGCAACAATTTCAAAGGGGGGAAAAGTGGTGTGACTCGCCAATCATTCAAAGCGCCGTCGCACTATTACGCGCGTCCTCTGTGCGGCGCTGTCTGCCAGCCATGCAGCAGCTGCGCCACCTACGCGGCCAGAGAGCAGCGGCCGCTAGACTGCTCATTCGAATGCTAATGTGTACACACGTCTTGCTTGTCAACTTACTCTGTGACTTATATGTGTTGTGTCGTTCTGAAATATATTTGTTAAACTTGACGTTATAACAATTTAAGATGTCTATTTCATTCAATTTGTTATTAACTGACTGCACACTAGGAAGATTAGCTACCAACAAGGAAGGTTTATAACTGTTAGGCTCTTCACATTTAGTAATGGCTGTCAGCCCCCACTCAAGAGTTTTAGACCGAATGAGATGGCGCAGTGGTTAACACACTGGACTCACACTAAGGAGGATGATTCAGATCGGCATCTGGGCATCTTGGATAAGATTTTCTGCAATTTCCCTAAATCATTCCCGACAAATGCCGGGATGTTTCCTCTGAAAGGGCATGGCTGATATCCCCTATCTCTAATGACCTCACTGTCAACTGGACGTTAAACCCTCATCTCGCTTCATTCAATAGCTTTAGACGTCAGCTTTACCCAGTCTTCTGGTTTTCCTAAAATCTAGTCACAGTTAGCCTACCAGTGACCATCTTATTATTTGCGTTTAACTCTTGTGTGCATTGATATCTTTTCTATACACATTGGAAGTGCCTAGCTTGAACTGTGGTTGTATGTAACTATTATAAAAAGACATTGTTGTACCTGAGATGGGAGATGTCACAGACGCAGTTGTGGCGCTTGCAACTCTTCACATTTACATGCAATTGAGTAATTTTCAAAATACAGACGTTGTTTTCCACATTGTGCACTTTACCCTAACCATGATTTGTGCAACATCTCAACATACAATTTTCTATTGCTAATACAACAAGAGGCCGAAAACCTTGTCACATTATGATATAGTGTTATTTGAACATCTTGCAAGAACAGAATGGGATGTGTCAACAGCTGATTATAAGTGTCCATGAAATAGCAGCTACTGCATAAAATCCTGCTCCAGATATAACGACATGTTGCTCAATGTGCTAATCAAAACTGTGGCATAATCCCAAAAGTTGTCCAATTATTCGCAATAGCAGTATGTCACTTGACATATATGCAAACACTCTACTGAAACTTTTTAGTGACTGATGCAGTGTTTTCTCATGACTTCAGATTTGTTGGCTGTGCCCAGTCTGATTAAAGCATCACTACAGCCTTCATTCCAAAGACAATGTAGGGGAAACTACAGATGCTGTGGTACTGGAAATTGTACCAACTTTTCATGAACCAATGGAACCACAAATAATCTGTGAAAAATCTGAAGAATGATGTCAGTCTTGGCACTCAGTCACCTCACTATGTTTGCCAGCCTATCTGGCATATAGGAAAAGAGTGCTGGCTAGCACTGCTCCTGTCCTAGATTTTAGCCAATAACCTACAAAACTGAGGCCACTTTTTTGTTTCTCTCTTCAGTGGCATATAAATTCCTGTTAGCACATTTAGTAACATTATTTTAGTCACAATATTGGAATGCTGACTTAATCAAACCTGTATCAGATGCTAAATAACTATTGTTCTGAATGATTTGTAGAAACTTTATACATCAGTAAGCATTTCCAAGACTGACTGCACAAGACAGTTTCAAATGATCTGTGTCCTTCAATGACATTATAAAATATTTACTCAGATGTTGCTTTAAGGCACTTCTGCACTGATTCAGTAAATGTCACTGTTCATCCCTTTGGCTGTGAACACTTCAGCATTATTATGAAGTAATTTACATTTATCACATAGTGAATATTGGAAAAAAGAGACATGTAACCCTGTACACATATTGGTAAGCTTTCATGATTCTGAGAGGTTACTACTTTATTTGAATGTCTAAGGTTGTTCTGTAAATGTGTAACACTCCTGTTCATCAGGAATATAAAGACCTCAATGTCAGGTCACAGAAGTTGACAAACAACACAGTAGTACAGTATACACAAAAACAGTACAGTGTGATAAACTGAAACAATATCAAGTTACAAAGAGTTAATTTTTAGTGAAACAACTGTTACTGTAGCTGTTATTTAAATATAAACAGCATAAATATTCTATTACTGGTTCTGCACTGTTCCATGGTAAATATAAATGGATGCTGTGTGGCTGCAGCCTTTCAATTTGATGCCACCTTGGTGCCTTGTGTATCAATTCTGCTTATTATTTTAAATGTAAATGTGTCAGTGCATGAGAAACATTGTAACCGAAGAGTTCATCTACATGTTGAGTATCCTCTCCTTCAGCATGAAAATACCAGAAGACACACAAGAACTACAATGTCTGCAACAACCTGATGTCTAGCATTCATTATCATCAATCATCCTCCACACATTCCCAAACATGCCCAATCTGATTTTCATCTCTTTCCAAAATTTAAAGAACACCTTTGTCATGTTCATCTTGATAGTGATGAAGCAGTGCAAGCAGAACCAAGACTGTGGCTCCATCAACAAGTCAAACATTCTGCAGTGCTGGTATCAACAAAGTGGTCACTCATTTGGAGAAACATGTTTGTTACCAGGGTGGCTATGTTGAGATATAAATATGTACACATGAAAAACAAAGATGAAGAATGTTAATGATGTTTTTATTTTTATTTTAAAAGGTTTAAGAGTTTTCACATGAAAAATTCAGAGGCATTAATGTATAGAATGGCCTCAAATATTTCAATGATCAAGTAAACTCCATTCCCATTATTACAAATTAGCTATTTTATTTATCACTTCTACTAAATATTTTTTAAATATTAGTTTCAAAGAATTCTTTAATTGAATAGAAAGCATTGTGCTGAAGCCATTTTTCTAGGACACTCTGATATTTATTTGATAACATTAACAAGCGGAATGTGGAAATATGTCCTAAAATGATATGCTTAAATAATTTTACTTGCAGTTATTATAGACCAGGGAGAATGTCAGTGCATGCAAATACAGACAGCAGCTGTTTCTACTACTGTATTCATGCACATCACATCTCGTGTTAAATATTTACATATTTTCCCGAGCATACATTAAACAATATAGTAGCAAACTAGGTGATGTTATTACATTAAGAGATCTGAGTGGTTTCTAAAGGGCTCCATGGGTGCTAATTCTAATGTGCAATTGATATCTTTCACCATCTAAAAATACACTTAGCGCCTGAGTAATTTTCCCCTACAGTGTTGCCTACTGCAAATAAGAGTGAAAGGAAGAGCTTTAATAACAGTTTCCTCACAGTTTCATGATTTATATAATAAAAGAGAGCATAGGAAAGTTTGCTGCACAGATTGTGTGTGTGTGTGTGTGTGTGTGTGTGTGGGCGCGCGCGCGCGCGCGCGCTTTGTAAGAGAGGTTTTTTTGACCAGTAAGCAATCTCATTAATTTCAATGTTTCATTTTCATTTTTGGTTTACTTTATTTTAACGATGATTTCTTGTGTTTTGCATGGTGGTTAAAACACACTTTGTAGGCCTGAAATCAATGTCTAGTGTCTTGCATTTTTTTATATTATATTCTAATATTTTCGTCCTGTTGTTGTCATATCATCAGCAGTACTAGGCGTAGCACAACTGACCAATTATTCATTGAGATTTTTAGTCAACTGGGACTGTATTTTCTTGAGTGCAGTTAATCTCTTTTAATCCCAGGCTGCTTTGTAGTTACTTTCAGAATTTAAAATAAAATCATTTAATTAGCAATTTTTAGTTGTAGGCCTGTATAGTGTCCTAATTTATACAGAGTGTCAGAAACAGTCTGAAAAGCTTGTAAGAGTTTTGCAAGGTGGTTGTGCTGAGAAATAATAGTTAAGAAAAAAAAATATATATGTTGCTCCAATTCTGTTATTTAGCATTGATGTTAGCCAATCAGGTCACCACACACACAAAAATTGGAGCATTTGTACACATTAAAATGTGGTGAAGTGCAGACATCCATGGATCTGTAAGTTATGACTTGTTCAAATTTTCATTACCAGCTAAAATGTGCCTTTATTGGACATCATAAATTTCAGCTAGGTGAGTAAAAGCAATATTTCTTCAGTTTGGGGAAACCAAGTACTGTGGAAATACTGTCTCTGGTAGGCTGCTTGAATTTGCGCACTGAATGACCTGATGGGCTAACTTCAACAATACATAATGTGGAAATGGCACAACAAGTAGAATATTTTTCTTAACAACTGTTTCCCTTCACAGCCTCTCCTGAAACACCCTAGCAAACTTATCAGAATGTTTCTGACCACCATATATATAAATCTTTTCCCACTTTCATTGGTTTTGCCATCTAACAACAAAACTGTGACTATGCACACTAAAAGGTGACATGCCAGCAGCCATTAAACATTGTGTCACTGGTATGATTAACATGAATTTGTGAGTGTCAGCTAGACATTTCTCTTATCATATGTGTTTACTATCAGTAGGAAAATAAAGGAACATTCATTAGTTGTTTTATCAGTACGCAGTATACAAGATCAATATATAACTTGTAACTGATTTCTTATATTTTTTATGTCAGTCGCAGGAAGAATTCTGTGTGTGCCGTCTTTCTTAGGAGTTGTAAACTGAGTTTCCCATTTCAAGCCATAACATTACATTCTCTGATACTCCTAAAGTTGCTCAAGACAGTTTCTGCGTGCGTTACTAATTACATTGTCAAGGCATGCATGTTGGCTAATACACTTTTCATTGATATAACAGTCTGCTTCCATAGCTGAGTTGTCAGCATGTATGATGGAGATACTGTAGATACTGGTTTGACTTCTGGTACTACTAAGAATTTTTCCTTTCTGGGAGGACTGGAAAAAACTACATTTAGCCTCATGACATCAACTGAGTAATTACTCATTTAAAATAAGTAGCAAAATTGACACACAAGGTACCAAGGTGGCACGAAATTGAAAGGCTGCAGTACACAGCATGTATTTATATATATCTTGAAACAGTACAAAACCAGTAATAGTATATTTATGCTGTTTATAATTGGATAACAGCTACAGTAAGACAGTTGTTTCCATAAAAACTAACTCATTGTAACTTGATATTGTTTCAGTTTATCACACTGTAGTGTTTTTGTGTGTACTGTATTAATGTGTTGTTTGTCAACTTCTGTGACCTGACATTGAGGTCTTCATATTCCTGAAGAACAAGAGCCTGTTAGGCATTTACAGAACAACCTTAAACATGCAAATAAAGTAGAAACCTCTCAGAATCATGAAAGCTTACTGATACATGTACAAGGTTACATGTCTCCTTTTTTTCTAATATTCAGGATGTGATAAATGTAAATCATTTCATTAACTGAATCAGTACAGAAGTGCCTTAAAGCAACATCTGAGTAAATATTTTATAATGTCATTGAAGGACACAGATTATTGGAAACTGTTGTGCAGTCACTCTTGGAAATGCTTACTGATGTATAAAGTTTCTACAAATCATTCAGAACAATAGTTACTTAGCATGTGATACAGGTTTAAGTCAGCATTCCAATGTTGTTGTTGTGGTATTCAGTCCTGAGACTGGTTTGATGCAGCTCTCCATGCTACTCTATCCTGTGCAAGCTCCTTCATCTCCCAGTACCTACTGCAACCTACATCCTTCTGAATCTGCTTAGTGTATTCATCTCTTGGTCTCCCTCTACGATTTTCACCCTCCACGGTGCCCTCCAATGCTAAATTTGTGATCCCTTCATGCCTCAAAACATGTCCTACCAACAGATCCCTTCTTCTAGTCAAGTTGTGCCACAAACTTCTCTTCTCCCCAATTCTATTCAATACCTCCACATTAGTTACGTGATCTACCCACCTGATCTTCAGCATTCTTCTGTAGCACCACATTTCGAAAGCTTCTATTCTCTTCTTGTCCAAACTAGTTATCGTCCATGTTTCACTTCCATACATGGCTACACTCCATACAAATACTTTCAGAAACGACTTCCTGACGCTTAAATCTATATTCGATGTTAACAAATTTCTCTTCTTCAGAAACACTTTCCTTGCCATTGCCAGTCTACATTTTATATCCTCTCTACTTCGACCATCATCAGTTATTTTGCTCCCCAAATAGCAAAACTCCTTTACTACTTTAAGTGTTTCATTTCCTAATCTAATTCCCTCAGCATCACCCGACTTAATTCAACTACATTCCATTATCCTCGTTTTGCTTCTTTTGATGTTCATCTTATATGCTCCTTTCAAGACACTGTCCATTCCGTTCAGCTGCTCTTCCAAGTCCTTTGCTGTCTCTGACAGAATTACAATGTCATCGGCGAACCTCAAAAGTTTTTATTTCTTCTCCATGGATTTTAATACCTACTCTAAATTTTTCTTTTGTTTCCTTTACTGCTTGCTCAATGTACAGATTGAATAAAATTGGGGATAGGCTACAACCGTGTCTCAATCTTTCCTGAACTACTGCTCCTCTTTTGTGTCCCTAGACTCTTATAATTGTTATCTTGTTTCTGTACAAATTGTATATAGCCTTTCGCTCCCTGTATTTTATCCGTGCCACCTTTGGAATTTCTGAGTATTCCAGTCATCATTGTCAAAAGCTTTCTCTAAGTCTACAAATGCTAGAAACGTAGGTTTGCCTTTCCTTAATCTTTCTTCTAAGATAAGTCGTAGAGTCAGTATTGCCTCACATGTTCCAATGTTTCTACGGAATCCAAACTGATCTTCCCAAGGTCGGCTTCTACCAGTTTTTCCATTCGTCTGTAAAGAATTCGCGTTAGTATTTTGCAGCTGTGACTTATTAAACTGATAGTTCGGTAATTTTCACATCTGTCAACACCTGCTTTCTTTGGGATTGGAATTATTATATTCTTCTTGAAGTATGAGGGTATTTCGCCTGTCTCATACATCTTCCTCACCAGATGGTAGAGTTTTGTCATGAATGGCTCTCCCAAGGCCATCAGTAGTTCTAATGGAATGTTGTCTACTCCCGGGGCCTTGTTTCGACTCAGATCTTTCAGTGATCTGTCAAACTCTTCACGCAGTATCTTATCTCCCATTTCGTCTTCATCTACATCCTCGTCCATTTCCATAATATTGTCCTCAAGTACATCGCCCTTGTATAAACCCTCTATATACTCCTTCTACCTTTCTGCCTTCCCTTCTTTGCTTAGAACTGGGTTGCCATCTGAGCTCTTGATATTCATACAAGTGGTTCTCTTCTCTCCAAAGGTGTCTTTAATTTTCCTGTAGGCAGTATCTATCCTACCCCTAGTGAGACAAGCCTCTACATCCTTACATTTGTCCTCTAGCCATCCCTGCTTAGCCATTTTGCACTTCCTGTCGATATCATTTTTGAGACGTTTGTATTCCTTTTTGCCTGCCTCATTTACTGCATTTTTATATTTTCTCCTTTCATCAATTCCAATATTGTTACTAAAATAATGTTACTAAAAGTGCTGACAGGAACGTACATGCTTCTAAAGAGGGAAACGAAAAAGTGGCCTCAGTTTTGTTGGTTTATTGGCTAAAATCTAGGACTGGAGCAATTTCCATTGCCACAGCATCTGCAGTTTCCCCTACATTGTTTTTGCAATGAAGGCTGTAGTGATGCTTTGTTCAGACAGGGCACAGCCAACAAATCGGAAGTCTTGAGAAAAAACTGCATCAGTTAGTAAAAAGTTTCAGTAGTGTGTTTGCCTGTATGTTAAGTGACACACTGCTATTGCAAATAATTTGACAACTTCTGGGATTATGCTACAGTTTTTCTTAGCCCATTGAGCAACCTGTGGTTATATTTGCAGCAGGATTTAACACAGTAGCTGCTCTCTCATGGACATTTTGTTCTTGCAAGATGTCATAACAAATGCTCTCCAAAACACTCAACTATCATCTCTTGCTCAGTTCGACACTCTTACAGGATTAATTAACCTTAAGAATCTTTAAGTAACACTATGTCATAATGTGGCAAGTTTTTGGGCCTCTTGTTGCATTAGCAATAGAAAATTGTATGTTGAGATGTTGCACAAATCACAGTTAGGGTAAAGTGCACAAGGTGAAAAAGAACGTCTGTATTTTGAAAATTACTCATTTGCATGTAAATGTGAACATTTGCAAATGCCACAATTGGGTCTGTGACATCTCCCCTCTCAAGTACAACAATGTCTTTTTATAACAGTTACATACACCGACAGTTCCAGCTACTTGATCTCAAGTCCTATTCAAACTCCAAATCAGGAGTTTGATGAAATGGACAGGATCGTTCCTCACTTCCAATGTGTATATCAGAGCCACCAATGTACACAAGAGTGAAATGCAAATAATAAGATGGTCAGTGGTAGGCCAACTGTGACTAGATTTTAGGAAATCCAGAAGACTGGAAAAGCTGATGTCTAAAGCTATTGAATGAAGTGAGATGAGGGTTTAACGTCCAGTTGACAGTGAGGTCATTAGAGATAGGGCACACGCCCTGAATAATTCTGGGATGGGGATATCAGCCATGCCCTTTCAGAGGAAACATACCGGAATATGTCCGGAATGAATTAGGGAAATTTCAGAAAATGTATTCAAGATGCCCAGATGCTGATCTGAATCATCATCCTCCTTAGGACAAAAATGCAAGCATCAAAGATGTATCTACTGAAACGTCTGTCAACTAATGCAAAGCAGCCTGGAAGGAAGTAAACTCCATAGCAGGGACACACAGAACCTAACAAGTGACTCCATTCTCACATGAGGTACAAAATAACTTAAGCAACTATGCAAGTAATGGAAAATCTGCTACCTCAAGAACATATGTCATTAATTCTAAAGGTACTTCAGACAACATAGGCTTACCTGATTTGAGACATATTAGTTTCATGAAATTACAATGAAATCCAGACCTTAAGCTGCTTACAGACGTTGATAAATATCAATGGCAACAGCTGAAAATATGTGCCCCGATCAGGACTCGAACCCAGGATCTCCTGCTTGCATGGCTGTCACTCTAGCGATCTGAGCCAACGTAGACACAGAAGATAGTGCAACTTCAGGGACTTATCTGTGCCATACTCCTCGCGAGACCCATATTCCCAACTTACTGACCACACACCACATTTGTAGTACCCCTGCCCACTATGCTCATTACTCTTGGCAGTCAATCTACCGATTCCCGTAAGAGTTCAGGCAATGTGAGTGCATCCGCACTGGAGAAGATCACTGGCCGGTAAGCCTTATCTATATGAAGATGGTATCTGTTCTTTTGGTCACGTCCAAAATAACAGATACCATCTTCATACACTAGTTTCAGTTGGACTCAGAATAGTTGCCAGATTGTATACCACATTTCATCCACATTAGGGAATTCAAGTAATGAAAGTATCTATTGAAACTTCCTGGCAGATTAAAACTGTGTGCCGGACCAAGACTCGATCTTGGGACCTTTGCCTTTCGTGGGCAAGTGCTCTACCATCTGAGCTACCCAAGCACAACTCATGCCCCATCCTCGCAGCTTTACTTCTGCTAGTACCTCATCTCCTACCTCATTCTGGAAAGTACCTATTGCGTCTCAAATTACATGCTGACACATATAATTGATACTATTGTGCCTTCTCTGACTTATCTTATAAATTGTGTGTTTCAAGCTGGAAAATTCCCTGACGTCTTGAATCCACAGTTGGCCCACTTTATAAGAAGGGAGATAAAAGCAATAGTGACAGTTGTAGACAAATATCAATCATTGCCATAACATCTAAGATCAAAGAACACTGCGTGAAAGAGCAACTTTGGAGCTACTCTGAGAACAATAAAGTAATCTTTTCATCACTATATGGCCTTGAGCATAGTTTATCTCATGTCAGACCTGTAATAGATATACTATGCCTGTCTGAGCATCACATTGTGTCTGATATGGAAAAGGTAAATATCAGTGGTTATAAACTAGCTGCACATATGAATAGAGAGAATAAGGTGAGAGGAGGAGTTGCCATATATGTCAAAAGTTATCACTGTGTAGAAAGCTTAGATACAAAAAAGTTTTGTCTAGAGCAACATATAGAAGCATGTGCCTGTCAACTTAAACTGAAGGAGGGCTCTTTTATAATTGTAACAGTGTATAGGTCCCCTTCAGGAAACTTTCATTTATTCCTGGAAAACCTGGATACCTTGTTTTTGCCCTCTGTCATACAGGGGAAAGCAAATTATTATTTGTGGGGACTTCAATGTTGGTTCACTGAAAGAGAGTAATAGGAAGAATGACCTGGAAGTCTTGTTTGGTTCTTTCAATTTGACGTCTGTCATTGATTTTCCTACTCAGGTAGTAAAGTACAGCAGCACATTGATAGATAACACTTTTATAGACCAAGATATGTTTAAAAACATAAAATCTTGTCCTGTTGAGAATGGCCTTCCTGATCATGGGGCTCAGCTAGTTACAGTACAGTTACAGTGGATTCAGTAATTCAAAACTACCCTCCAAAATTGTGCATTCAGTGAATGACTCAACAATTAGAAATTTCAGGGAAAATCTTCGGCAGTTATACTGGGATGAGGTGTACAAGGGACCCAACACTAATTAAAATATAACTTAATTCTTGTTACGCTTGTAAAAGAATTTGAAAATTGTTTCCCCAAGAAGGTAGTTAAATCTAATTATAAGAAACCATGCAGAAAACCTTGGCTTACTAAAGGAATAAAAATATTTTGTAACCACAAAAGGGAACTGCATCTAACAACAAGAAAGAGTAATGACCCAGAAACAGCCAAATATTATAAAAAACAACTGTGCTACATTAAGAAAGATTATTAAAAAGTCCAGAAGCATGTGAATCATGTCTGAGATTAATACCTCTGATAACAATATCAAAACAATTTGGAATATTATTACAAGGGAGACAGAGCAACCAAGAGTACAGGATAATGGCATTACCATCAAAGCGAATGGAAACTTGACAAACAACAAGCTGGAAGTTGAAAACCTCTTGAATAATCTTTTTTTAAATGTTGTAGAGAAAATAGGATCTAAATGTTCATTAGAAGAAGCAAGGCAGTTAATGGAAGAGGCCTTACCCACACAATTTGGTACAATTGAAATTCCACCCACCTCTCCTTCTGAAATTAGGAAGATAATATACTCTCTCAAGAATAAAAGCTCACATGGAATTGATAGCATTTCCAGCAGGATAATAAAAGCTTGTTTCCAAGAGATAAGTGAGATTCTTAGCCACATCTGTAATAGCTCTCTCAAGCAGGGTATTTTCCCAGATAGACTGAAGTATGCCATTGTCAAACCACTGCACAAAAAAGGGGTATGTCTGATGCCAACAACTATCACCAAATCTCTCTTCTGACTGCCTTATCCAAAATTATTGAAAAAGTAATGTATTGTACAGTAGCTTCACACTTTTGTAAAAATAAAGTGTTAACAAAATATCAGTCTGGTTTCCAGAAAGGTTTTTCAATGGCAAATGCTATATATACTTTTACTAATGAAATATTAAATCCTCTGAGTAACCGGAAGTCACCTGTTGGGATTTTTTGTGACCTTTCAAAGACCTCAATGTGTGTGTGTATATATATAAAAAAAACAAAGATGATGTGACTTACCAAACAAAAGCGCTGGCAGGTCGATAGACACACAAACAAACACAAACATACACACAAAGTTCAAGCTTTTGCAACAAACTGTTGCCTCATCAGGAAAGAGGGAAGGAGAGGGAAAGACGAAAGGATGTGGGTTTTAAGGGAGAGGGTAAGGAGTCATTCCAATCCCGGGAGCGGAAAGACTTACCTTAGGGGAAAAAAGTACAGGTATACACTCGCGCACACACACATATCCATCCGCATATACACACACAAGCAGACATTTGTAAAGGCAATTCTCTTTGCCTTTACAAACGTCCGCCCGCGTCCGTGCATGTGCGGATGGACACACGTGTGTGTGCGAGCGCACACCCGTCCCCCTTTCCCCCAAGGCAAGTCCCTCCGCTCCCGGGAGTGGAACGACTCCCCACCCTCCCCCCAAAACCCTAATACCCCACCCCCCACCCCCGACGTGGCAACAGTCTGCCGCGAAAGCCCGAAACCCGTGCATATGCCTGTGCTTGTCCATGTGTCCATCGACCCGCCAGCACTCTCGTTCGGCAAGTCATATCATCTTTGTCATATATATATATATATATATATATATATAGAGAGAGAGAGAGAGAGAGAGAGAGAGAGAAACATTCCACGTGGGAAAAAATATATCTATAAACAAAGATGATGAGACCCACCAAACAAAAGCGCTGGCAGGTCGACAGACACACAAACACACACACAAAGAGTCTTTCCACTCCCGGGATTGGAGTGGCTCCTTGCCCTCTCCCTTGGAGCCCACATCTTTTCGTCTTTCCCTCGCCTTCCCTCTTTCCCTTGGAGCCCACATCCTTTCGTCTTTCCCTCTCCTTCCCTCTTTCCTGGCAGGGCTTGAATATATATATACTTATGAAATTTGTTATTTGGATGATCTTCACTACTCAAGGTTAAATCTAACTTTGGCTCAGAAGGGGGTAAATTATGCTGCCACAAAAGTCTGTGGTCACTTACCTAATGGCATCAAAAGTCTGACAGATAGCCATATAGCATTTAAAAGGAAATTAAAAGAATTTCTGAATGGCAATTCCTTCTACACATTAGATGAATTTTTGGATATAGTAAGTGGGTAATTTCCCCACCCCCATTCCAAAAACAATATTAAGTGTCATGTAATATTTTGTGTAATGTAATATCTTGGATAGACACCTGTCAGTAACCTGACATGTTCCACTTCATTACAAAGTATCGTATTCATGATCTATGGAACAAGTACTAATCTAATCTCTAATCCAGGATGTGTACACTGAAACTGTACTAGTGACCATGATGTGGTTGTGGCAACAATGATTACCAAAGTACAAAGGAGAACTAAACCTTGCAGACAGATATACATGTTCAGTAAAGAAAATAAAAAAATAGTAGTTTCATATCTCCGTGAAGAACTTCAAACTTTCAGCATATAGCAGGAGCTTCTAGAGGAACTGTGGCTCCAGTTTAAAAGAACAGTTGACCATGCTCTTGATAGATATGTACCCAATACAAAGGTTCATAATGGGAGGGACCTCCATGGTATACATTAAGTGTAAAGAAACAGAAATTATTGCATAACAGGTGTAAAACAAAGGGAAGGGCTACAGATAGGGAGATGATGAATGAAACATGCAATGTGTGTTGCTTAAATGACTACCATAGTGGAATATTAATTGTTAATATTTCACAAAACCAAAATAAATTCTAGCTGCGTGAAAAGGCTGTTAGTGGGACCAAAATTAGTGTACATTCCCTAGCAAATGAGGCAATAACTGAAGTTGAAGGTAGCAAAGTAAAAGCTCACATGCTTAACTCAGTTTTCAAATGTTCCTTTACAAACTAAAATCCAGAAGAATCAACTCAGTTTAACCTTGTACCACTGAAAAGATGAATGAAATAAGTATTAGTGTCAGTGGTGTTGAGAAACAGCTGAAATTGTTAAAATTGAACATATCTCCAGGGCATGATGGAATCCCTGTTAGATTCTATAGTGAATTTGCAGCTGAGTTAGCCCTCTTCTCACTACAATCTATCATAAATCCCTCAAAATAATAACCGTGCCCAATTCTCGGAAAAAATCGTAGGCCACACCCATCTACAAGAAGGGTACTATAAGTGATCCACAAAACTACTGTCCAATATCCTTGACATCAATTTGTTGTACAATTTTAGAAAATATACTCAGAGCTGAAACATACTGAGGCATCTTGGACAGAATAATCTCCCCAGTGCCAGGCAGCATGGATTTCAAAAACATCGATCATATGAAACCCGGTACACACTTTTCTCACCCATACCATAAAGGGACTAACAGGGGATACTTTAAATGATGACTCTAGGAATATACTACAATTCCCCAATGTATAACTCACATAGGGATCATGAGCAGAGGATTAGAATAATTGTTGCACGCACAGAGGCATTCAAACAATCATTCTTCCCACACTCCATACGTGAATGCAATGGAAAGAAACCGTACCAACTGGTACAATGGGATGTACCCTCTGCTGTGCCCTTAACAGTGATTTGTAGAGTTTAGATGTTGATGTAGTTCTGTTCACAATTATGGAACAAAGGACAGACATAATGTAAATTTAAAATGTCGCAATATAATAGAGTAAGTAAGTCGTGCAAAAGTTTAAAATATACAGGATGAGTCAAAAAACACTTTACAGCTATGGAACAATGTAGAAATTTATTGATACAACTTACAGAATTGGTAGATGGGTCATTTTGTAGCACAAGTACAGGACATGGGGCAGCAAAAATCCACATTCAACCCTGGAACATATTCATGGCAGCCCCTAGGTTGATGTGTTTTGTGCTCTTAGCAAATTGAAAGCTTTTTCTTATTGATGGAGAAAACTGTCATTGGTATTGTATTTCTGGATGTGCTTTAAAACTTTTTAATTCCACAAATCGATGATGATGACCAAGCTGGGATGGTTTACTATACACAAGGTGATGCACCATCGCATTTCCTCATGGAAGTTTGAGGTTTCCTCGATAACCGCTTCCCAGGTTGGTGAGTTGGCTGTGAAAGGCTAATTGCATGACCACCTCACTCCCCAAACTTGACACCATAGGATTTCTTTCTCTGGGATTTCAATAATGACGGTGTGTATGTTTGTCCCATACCAGACAATTTAGCTGACATGAAAAATTGAATCTCTGCTGCTGTTGCACAAGTCATGCCCAATTTTCTGCAATGAGTGTGGGAAGAAATTGCTTTTCTGTGGGGTGTTTGGTGGGTCACAAATGACAGTCACATTGAACCAAAATGACACTTGACACTTGAGGTTGAGGTTGTTTGCTACAAAATGACACATCTAGCAGTTCTGTAAATTATATCAATTAATTTCTACATCATTTCATACTTGTAAAATCCTTTCTGACTCATCCTGTACTGGCATAAAGCTGTGTAATAAACTACCCCTAGCATTGAGATACCTACCATGCAGTTCATTGTAGAGCAATCTACAGAACTTCTTAATCAACAACTCTGTTTAAGAGGCAGAAGAAATTTACAATAGTGTGGTATAGTGAACGTAACATGTAATTTTAGTATAAAATCTCATTATTGTATACACTCATACATGAATTTATCAAACCAATTATCATGCAAATGATCAATTGTCACTAAATAAATATGTGAAGTAGCTCAATGTATTGGAGCTGTATATCTTCACCCAAAGTTCACACAAAAATGGGGAAAAACAGCTTCTGCTGTTTAGCACATAGTGTATTGTGAGTGTTTGCCAGTGTGCTACATTTCACATTTTGTGATGATGATCTGCAGTCAATCACAATAAAATAATATCTTGTGTGTAAAAGTCACTTCAAGTTCTCCTTTGAAGATTGTGTGCAAACATGAAAACAATTATTGGTTTGTGCTACATCAGTGCCATCTGGTGAGCTTACGGTGTAGTGTTGTGTTTACTTGACATTGTAGTCTGACTTCAGCTGTGTTAAGAACGAGTCCCCCTCATGAACCATGGACCTTGCCGTTGGTGGGGAGGCTTGCGTGCCTCAGTGATACAGATAGCCGTACCGTAGGTGCAACCACAATAGAGGGATATCTGTTGAGAGGCCAGACAAATGTGTGGTTCCTGAAGAGGGGCAGCAGTCTTTTCAGTAGTTGCAGGGCAGCAGTCTGGTTGATTGACTGATCTGGCCTTGTAACATTAACCAAAACAGCCTTGCTGTGCTGGTACTGCGAACGGCTGAAAGAAAGGGGAAACTACAGCCGTAATTTTTCCCGCGGGCATGCAGCTTTACTGTATGGTTAAATGATGATGGCGTCCTCTTGGGTAAAATATTCTGGAGGTAAAATAGTCCCCCATTCGGATCTCTGGGCGGGGACTATTCAAGAGGACGTCGTTATTAGGAGAAAGAAAACTAGCGTTCTACAGATGGGAGCATGGAATGTCAGATACCTTAATCGGGCAAGTAGGTTAGAAAATTTAAACGGGAAATGGATAGGTTAAAATTAGATATAGTGGGAATTAGTGAAGTCCGGTGGCAGGAGGAACAAGACTTCTGGTCAGGTGAATACAGGGTTATAAATACAAAAATCAAATAGCGGTAATGCAGGAGTAGGTTTAATAATGAATAAAAAAATAAGTTTATATGCCAACTAACTCTGCAGATGATGAAGAAATTGATGAAATATATGATGAGATAAAAGAAATTATTCAGGTAGTGAAGGGAGACGAAAATTTAATAGTCATGGGTGACTGGAATTCGAGAGTAGGATAAGGGAGAGAAGGAAACATAGTACGTGAATACGGATTGGGGGTAAGAAGTGAAAGAGGAAGCCATCTGGCAGAATTTTGCACAGAGCATAACTTAATCATAGCTAACACTTGGTTCAAGAATCGTAAAAGAAGGTTGCGTACATGGAAGAATCCTGGAGATACTAGAAGGTATCAGATAGATTGTATAATGGTAAGACAGAGATTCAGGAACCAGGTTTTAAATTGGAAGACATTTCCAGGGGCAGATGTGGACTCTGACCACAATCTATTGGTTATGAACTGTAGATTAAAACTGAAGAAACTGCAAAAAGGTGGGAATTTAAGGAGATGGGACCTGGATAAACTGACTAAACCAGAGGTTGTACAGAGTTTCAGGGAAAGCATAAGGGAACAATTGTCACGAATGGGGGAAAGAAATACAGTAGAAGAAGAATGGATAGCTCTGAGAGATGAAGTAGTGAAGGCAGCAGAGGATCAAGTAGGTAAAAAGACGAGGGCTAGTAGAAATCCTTGGGTAACAGAAGAAATATTGAATTTAATTGATGAAAGGAGAAAATATAAAAATGCAGTAAATGAAGCAGGGAAAAAGAAATACCAACGTCTCAAAAATGAAATCGACAGGAAGTGCAAAATGGCTAAGCAGGGATGGCTAGTGGACAAATGTAATGCTGTAGAGGCTTATCTCATTAGGTGTAAGATAGATACTGCCTACAGGAAAATTAAATACACCTTTGGAGAAAAGAGAACCACTTGTATGAATATCAAGAGCTCAGATGGAAACCCAGTTCTAAGCAAAGAAGGGAAACCAAAAAGGTGGAAGGAGTATATAGAGGGTCCATACAAGGGCAATTTACTTGAGGACAATATTATGGAAATGGACGAGGATGTAGATGAAGATGAAATGGGAGATATGATACTGCATGAAGAGTTTGACAGAGCACTGAAAGACCTTAGTCAAAACAAGGCCCCGGGAGTAGACAACATTCCATTAGAACTACTGACAGCCTTGGGAGATCCAGTCCTGACAAAACTCTACCACCTGGTGAGCAAGATGTATGAGACCGAACTATCAGTTTAATAAGTCACAGCTGCAAAATACTAACACAAATTATTTACAGATGAATGGAAAAACTGGTAGAAGCCGACCTTGGGAAGATCAGTTTGGATTCCGTAGAAACATTGGAACACGTGAGGCAATACTGACTCTACGACTTATCTTAGAAGAAAGATTAAGGAAAGGCAAACCTACGTTTCTAGCATTTGTAGACTTAGAGAAAGCTTTTGACAATGATGACTGGAATACTCAGAAATTCCAAAGGTGGCACGGATAAAATACAGGGAGCGAAAGGCTATATACAATTTGTACAGAAACAAGATAACAATTATAAGAGTCTAGGGGCACAAAAGAGGAGCAGTAGTTCAGAAAAGAGTGAGACACGGTTGTAGCCTATCCCCAATTTTATGCAATCTGTACATTGAGCAAGCAGTAAAGGAAACAAAAGAAAAATTTAGAGTAGGTATTAAAATCCATGGAGAAGAAATAAAAACTTTTGAGGTTCGCCGATGACATTGTAATTCTGTCAGAGACAGCAAAGGACTTGGAAGAGCAGCTGAACAGAATGGACAGTGTCTTGAAAGGAGGATATAAGATGAACATCAAAAGAAGCAAAACGAGGATAATGGAATGTAGTTGAATTAAGTCGGGTGATGCTGAGGGAATTAGATTAGGAAATGAAACACTTAAAGTAGTAAAGGAGTTTTGCTATTTGGGGAGCAAAATAACTGATGATGGTCGAAGTAGAGAGGATATAAAATGTAGACTGGCAATGGCAAGGAAAGTGTTTATGAAAAAGATAAATTTGTTAACATCGAGTATAGATTTAAGTGTCAGGAAGTTGTTTCTGAAAGTATTTGTATGGAGTGTAGCCATGTATGGAAGTGAAACATGGACGATAAACAGTTGGGACAAGAAGAGAATAGACGCTTTCAAAATGTGGTGCTACAGAAGAATGCTGAAGATTAAATGGGTAGATCACATAACAAATGAGGAGGTATTGAGTAGAATTGAGAAGAAGAGGAGTTTGTGGCACAAATTGAGAAGAAGAAGGGACCAGTTGGTATGACATGTTCTGAGGCATCAAGGGATCACAAATTTAGCATCAGAGGGCAGCATGGATGGTAAAAATCATAGAGGGAGACCAAGAGATGAATACACTAAGCAGATTCAGAAGGATGTAAGTTGCAGTAAGTACTGGGAGATGAAGGAGCTTGCACAGGCTAGAGTAGCATGGAGAGCTGCATCAAACCAGTCTCAGGACTGAAGACAACAACAACAACAACAACAACATGAACATGAAAATGAACATTTTCAGTTGACATATTAATATAGTGTTTTATATACACAGTTATTTTACTTATGACAGGCCTACATCCATTGTGTTCCAAAATCTTTAGACATACATTTATGAAATGACATAATACAAAGCTGTCCTTTTCCCTTTCCTGCTTCCAGCTTTTCCCCCACACCCCACCTCCCGACACTGCACCAGGCTGCGATCTAGTATCTGCATACCTCCCTCACCAGAAAGTGCTCTTCTCTCCACCTCACTTGTACACTGCTATCCTTCCCCCTTCTCTGCCACACTTCAGATTGTTATTAACGTGACAGTTGTATTCCGGGCAGATCTGCTGCTGTTAATGATCATTTGCGCACAAGGTGTGCTCTCTTGTGTGTATGTTTTCTTTGCTGAAGAAGGCTTTGGATGATAGCTATAATGTGCAACAATCTTTTCACTGTATCTGCGAGCAACTAAATGCGTCATTTTTGTGAGGAGCAGTAATCTGTATTAGTGGTAATATTATCAATAGTTGACTCTGTTTCCAAGTCGCTCTTGTTGGTTCCATTACAGTTGTATTTATGTTGTACTGTATTAACAGTTCCTCAGATTTTTGCTTTCTTTGTCTCGCTCTTCCCCCGTCAATATTAAAATCACCACATATTACACACTCTTTGATTTAGTTTTTTCTAGGAGAATGCACATGTTTTTGAGGACAGTATTAATATTTCCACTTAGTGATCAGTATGTACAGAATACTCTTAACTCATTGTGCACTGTACCTGTAATCTCTAAATCTTTTTCTTTACTTTCAGGTATAATTTGCATATATCATCCATCTACAATCATAACTCATGACTGGTTTAACAAATATTGCCACTTTTCCATCCGTATATTCTGAACTGCAGAAACAGTTTGCTAGAACAGAATCTTTTATGCTAAAAATGCATATTTCATTCTCTTAATCCATGTTCATTTATAAACAATAGGTCTGGTCATGTTTCATTTATAAGTACTTCTAATTCTTTAATCTTCATGTGCTGTACATTTTTGATGCAGAATCCTGAGCTTAAATTGTTTTTTCTTTAGAATAAAGGCATGAGAATAAAAACCGCCATAACTGTAGGCAGTGGTTCAAAGCATGATTCAATTTAAAATGCTACATTCTTAATGTCATTGAAATTATTGACAATGCAGTAACTTGTCATGAAGCATGGGCTTCTATGAGTATAAGAGCAGCAAAGTAGTGCCCAACAAATACTGAAAATGTGTGTAATTTATAGGCATACTATTAAATAGTACCAGAAAATATCTGTCAGCTGTATTGGTATCATGTCATATTCCATACCAAGATAACCTGATTAAGGAAAAGCTTGCTTGTATGCTACTGCACAGTCGTAACACAACAAAAGACCTTGTATTGAGAAATTAGTGTTCTTTATATCTGATGTACTTCAAAGTTACAAAAGAATCAGAAACTTTCCCTATAATTTATTTGATATCATGGAAATTGTCTAATTTAACTTGCACAAAAAATAAACAAAATTTAATTTTTAAGGTTTACAAACTATCCCTGACAATTTAAAAATGCGTAAACGATGTTCACAGCAATTTGTTTCTCCATATGTAAAAAAAAGTTTGTCATTTTAATGACCTTTACACAGTAAATAAATCAGGCCAGAGAAAATTAAGTTAACTTTTCTTTATTTGTCTTTCAACTTTACACAATATTGTCTTAATATCAAAATACACTGCTGCAAAAAAATGCAACACCCTCAATAACTGTGTTTCTGTGGCACCAGGATTTAATATGTGCATATTAAGGGATTTTTGTGTTAGCAATTCATATAGCACTCAGAAGACGCATCTGTACACCCTCTACTTTGACTCTGCAGGCAGTAACTGTGTTGACTTTAGAGGTGAGCAGCATTTTCAACATTCATTCTAGGATATAAACACGGCCTACCCATAAGTACATAGTCCTGCTTGGACAGCTTCAGCCATTTAAAAGGGGACACATGTTGCACTTGTTTGGTCATCAGGGATTTCTGGGAAACGTCTGCTTGCAGCAGGAGTAAGAACATTTGTGTATCTGGCTAGGCTATCACTGATACTGTGGCACTGCCAGTCATAGCTAGTCATGCAAGAGTTAATTGAAGAGTGGATCTCTGTTGTCTTCAGTGATGAGAGTAGGTTCTGTGAGTGATGAACATACCCACTCTAACACTCTCTTTTTACCAGGTTCTAGCTAAAAATACTTGAGTAACATAATCATAGATTATAAGTCTTGGCTTACGACAGTGAAATACTTGGCATGTGTACTTATCTCTTGTTGGTTTTGACGAGTTTTCTCCAGCAATTCAGTGTTAATTGGGGTGCATAATATTAATTGCTTCACTGCAGAAATCCGAGGAGTCAATGTGAAAAGCTGGTTATATTTAATAACGTCATGTTAAATAACTTACATCCCTTTGAACTCTACCAGTGTTATTTCTATGTAGCAAAATAATAAATTTCTCAACACCTTCAATACCATAACTAGGCAAATTGGTCCCAGTGATCTTACCATATTTTGAGACCGTAACACTGATGCAAAGTCCAACGACATAACTAACACGAAACTTGTAGATGTATTAGGTTCGTACAATCTTAGAAATATGGCTAACATGGATCCAAAACTGCTCAAGACACTGTTAAGTATAGTAACATAGACCTTCATTACTCAGACCACCTTGCACAACAGATAGAATATAGAAAAAACAGCTACTAAAATCATACCAAAAACTTTTGAAAAGAAACGAGTTATGAGCAATAGTTACTTCAACTGTCAGCAAATTAAACTAGCTGAGGAGACGTGGGATAGAATCTGCATTGTGATTGGGCAGATGACAAATGGGAAGGGATTTATAACATCCTATTGAGACACTTTGATTCCTGTTCTCCCATTAAAGAAATGCAGACTGGGCCAATATACAGTCAAAGTGCAAGAAATAACCAACTCAGACTTTCAGGCCAATCTTGTTAAACCCAGGCAAAATATTCATGACCTAGTTGTCCCGTCAAAATCAACTAGGCTGAACCATTTCATACAAAAATATAAACCTTGAAAGGAGAACTTTCAAACCTTAGAAAATAAGCCTACAGTAATGAAATCTTACAATCTACAAATGTAAGCGAGGCCTCCTGGAAACTCATCAATAAGTATCAATAAACCTCCACAACTATGGATGGCAAATCTTTATCCATTATACAGGATGGTTATAACCACTTCCCTTCTTATAAAAGAACCAAAAGCATTATGTAACTCTTTTAATAAACATCACCAACAGGAAATCCAACACACACTATAGAATTGTACCAAGTTATACCGAATCACACTCAAGCAGTCAGTTTTGAATTTGATGAGGTTAAAGAAAATGATATAAGGAGGATAATCCTCACACTGAAGAACAAATACTCGGCTGGATGGGATGGTGTGTTGAGTGTAGTAGATAAAAAATGCATAAAAGAAATAGTTAAACCACTAATGTACCTCATAAACTGCAGTATTAGAGAAAGCACTTATCCTTTTAATATAAAAATAAGCAGTGTAAATAAATAAACTTACCCAAATTCTGATATTTATTACTGTAGCTTAGTCAGAAGCAACAACTAGACGAACTTGCAGGTACCTTATATCTCACTGTAGTTGACATAATCATCTTCAGAGATTCAGCAATTGTTTAGATAATTAAGATAATTCTCATTTATTGTTCTGTCTCATATATGTACAGCTGAGATGAACAAAGAATTAGAATTATCTTTCTAATGTTATATATGATTATCTGCTGTGGTATCTCCGGATAGGTGAACTGTGTCACTGCAAACAAGTGACCTGTAAGAGCAACTAGTACTTGTCTGGTCCTAAGGTTAGCAGTTTCAGTGACTCAACTGGCAAAAATTATGGGAAGTATATTGTTAATTCACTATGTGATGATCAAAAGTATCTGGACATCTGACTGAAAATGACTTCCACGTTTGTGGCACCCTCCATCAGTAATGCTGGAATTCAATAGGTGTTTGCCCACCTTTAGCCTTGATGACAGCTTTCACTCTCGCAAACATACATTCAATCAGGTGCTGGAAGGTTCCTTGGGGAATGGTAGCTCATTCTTCACGGAGGGCTGCCCTAAGAAGAGGTATTGATGTTGGTCGGTGAGGCATGGCACGAAATTGGCGTTCCAAAACATTCCATAGGAGCTCTATAGGATTCAAGTCAGGACTCTGTGCAGGCCAGCCTATTAACTGTTACTGTCATGTAACCACTCTGCCACAGGCTGTGTGTTATAAACAGGTTCTTGAACATGTTGAATGATATAATCGTGATCCCTGAATTGCTCTTCAACAGTTGGAAGCAAGAAGGTGCTTAATCCATCAATTTAGGCCTGTCCTGTGATAATGCCACGCAAAACAACAAGGGGTGCAAGCCCCATCCATGAAGAAAAAAAAAAAAAAAAATAACGACCACACCATAACACCACCGCCTCCAAATTTTACTGTTGGCACTACACACGCTGGAAGATGGCGTGCCCCAGGCATTTACAATACCCACACCCTGCCATCGGATTGCCATGTTGTGCCGTGATTCATCACTCCATACGTTTTTCCACTGCTCAATCGCCCAACGTTTACGCTCCTTACACCAAGCGAGGTGTCGTTTGGCATTTACCGGTGTGATGTGTTGCTTATGAGCAGCTGCTCGACCATGAGGTCCAAGTTTTCTCACCTCCCACGTAACTGTCAAAATACTTGCAGTAGATCCTGATGCAGTTTGGAATTTGAGTGTGACGGTCTGGATAGATGTCTGCCTATTACACGTTATGACCCTCTTCAACTGTTGGTGGTCTCTGTCAGTCAACAGATGAGGTCGGCCTGTACGCTTTTGTTCTGTAAGTGTCCCTTCACGTTTCCATTTTACTATCACATCGGAAACAGTGGACCTAGGAATGTTTAAGAGTGTGGAAATCTCGCATGCAGATGTAGGACACAAGTGACACCCAATCACCTGACCACGTTCGAAGGTTGTGAATTCTGCAGGGCGCGCCATTCTGCTCTATCACGATGTCTAATGTCTACTGAGGTCGCAGATATGGAGTACCTGGCAGTAGGTGGCAGCACAATGCACCTAATATGAAAAACGGTTTTTTTTTGGGGGGGGGGGGATCCGGATAACTTTGATCACAGGTGTGTTTGCAACTACTTTTCCACAGTTTTTACATGATTTAAGAAAGTTAAGCTTGTACACAGAGAAAATTTCGTCTCAACAAAATAGTTAGTAGTATACTTCACATTTATGTTTCCTTTGGCTTTAATTTTGTATTAATGGAACAAGTGTGAAAACACTAATGGTGTGAAATTGAGAATCATAGTACAAATTGCTTCAGAGAATTCGTGTTTAGAGAACAGATGTAACTGCTGTGTTATATTCACCGGCATTTGGAACATGTTTTCAGTCACTTGATATAGTGATCATTCAAAATACCAGTGACAACAGAACTGGACAAGTTACAATAGTGTCTTCACACTGGATTCACCAACAGGCAGTTTAGTTTCTGTGCTTGTGAATGAAATGAAGTGAGAGATAGTTTGTTGCCTATATACTACAAATAAATGGCATCTACACATGGCAAAACGCACTTCAAAATGAGAATCCTTTCCGATGTGGAAAATAAAAATAAAAAAAGTTTTGACTGGTAGAATTTATTTATAAATAGAGACCTGATTATATGCATTATAAAAACTTACGCATTAAAATGAATAAAATGCATGAAAAGTGTAGAAAATATGCAAGATCAAATAATAAAAAAACATGGGAGTTACTGTGTTTATAATATCTCTAATTCGAAGCTGTCCATATCAGTTACCGGTACTTCGAAGAGCGCCGGCCATGCGAAAGGTAGTTACATTTAGAATGCTGATAACGTTTTCTGAATTCTTTCTGATAGAAAACAAATGGTTCAAATGGCTCTGAATACTAAAGGACATAACTTCTGAGGTCATTAGTCCCCTAGAACTTTGAACTACATAAACATAACCTAAGAACATCACACACATGCACGTCCGAGTCAGAATTCGAACCTGCGACTGTAGCGGTCGCGCGGTTCCAGACTGTAGCTCCTACAACCGCTCGGCCACCCCGGCCGGCCTTTCGCGTAGAGATTAGGAAGGAGGCCTTTCTGGGATTATTTCCTAAAAATTACCAAAATGGGGACACATAGCGTGTTTCAAGAATTGTTCCTTCTTTGCTCTTGTTTTCGGTAACAAGCAGATGCGATGCAAATGAGTCGCAGAGAAACAATCGGTATGTACAGGACCAACTTCGAGGTATATCGCTCGCTGAGAGGCACAATTAAAAACTCTATAAGATGTTATTAAAAAAAATCACTATTTTTTTGGAACAGCATTTAGTTTTAGTTAATACTATTGGATCACAGAATTATTTACAACGATTTTTACATTTTTATACTGTTGTAAATATAAAAATCAAAGTACTATGCCAAATGTTCGATAGAAAGATTGTGTCTTTGGTCACTCAAAACATTTTTATAAGCAGAAAACGACCGTTCTACATCAACTGAGGTAACTGGGCAGTATTTGGATTTGGGGGCTGTGTGGGCACTTACTGTTTGTGGTAAAAGTTCGCTCGACCCGTTAATAAAACTATCAATTAGGCACAAGGGTTCAAAGCCTTCGTTATTATTTAAACATTTTCAAACTATTCTGTAAGTTTTCTTGGGAATACCTGAGCCAATGAGGACATCACTAGAATAATTTTATTCATTAACTGAATAGATGCATTCAGCACCAAACCTTGAGTTCCAAGCCTTTCTATACTTGCCGGTGTATGGTTAAGATGAATGCTAATCACAGCAAGGTCTTTTTTAATACCAGAATCATTTAAAGCTCTTTTGCACTGGCAAACTGCCCAAGCCTCTGCACTAACGAAGTCGTTTACTACCCCTCTTAAGGGCTCGATATGTTCATTGTAAAACAACACAGCTTCGACCCACGTACCCCAACGTGTTACCGCTGGTTTGGGGGGGCAAATGCACACTTGGTAGTTTTCCCTTGCACGTACTGAAGCGAGAAGGAGTGTTTAGAACATTTTATTTCTGGATGAAATCAGTTTATTTACATTCACAAACATGGAACGTACTTCCTCAGCAAGGCGATGTACTCCATGAGCAAAGCACATCACATATATCAAATTGGGATAAAATACTCGGAAGGCTTTTCCTGCTTCGATCATATATGGAGCTGCATCTGAAGTAAACACAAACTCCCTTTCATCTGCAGAATATTCAGGTAATATTTCTCTAATATCCTCATTCACAAATCTGGCTATCGTAGAATCATTTACTTTTCAAAGTTCTCTGTAGACCGCTAAATAGGAAGAAGAAGGTTCTTCTTTTAAAGCACCAGCAATTACCTTTGCAGATAATGGCCACAAGTGTCTGTAGTTTCGTCAACTAAAATCCAGATAACGCTGTCCTTGAGCTCATTGCGTATTTCTTGCAGAACATTTACGTAAATAGTCGGTATGTAATTTCTGCACAATGTTGATTCATCTGGTATATTTTTAATTAAGAAATATTTGTGCAGGAAGTCTTCGAGGATAGGGTTTGTAATTTTGTGAAGAGGAATATTGCTTGCAAAGAATGCTTCACATAGATCCACGTTAAACCGACTTTTGTGGTTACCTTTGGACAAATGCGTGCTACTGCAACTTGCTGTTGTCAAAAGTTGTTGTCATGGTCCTTCCTTCTTCATTCCTGCGATATGAAGACTTCTCTTGACATGCTAGTGCTATTTGAAAGTTTTTTTTTTTTTTTCACAAAATGTTTTCCTCGCAAACTTGAAGATGTAAAACAGTTCCGTCATGTGTAAATGTTCCAGGATGGTCAGCTATCCACGAAACACCGTTTCTGTTTTCGGGCGGCATGGCATACAACATGTTACACACTACACGTCGTAAAAACGTTCGACTGTCTACAAGTAAATAGAAAGCTAAACTGAAACAAGGGACGTGGGACTAAAGGCTTGCGTAGTGTAATATTTGCCAACGCGTACGGTACGACAGTAGAGGGGATTAACCAGGTGCACGGGTGCAGGAACATAGACTGACTGCCTGTTTCTCTTCTGTAATGATTTCGCTAGGCAGTAGCCTCTCAGTTAGCGATTGCACGCAGTTCTAAGTCGCGGTCAATCTGTGAGACATCAAAACCAGATCGAGCTATAGACCTCCCGTCTAAATTTTTAGAATATTGTAAACATACAACGAAAATATGCATCGTTACTAGTTTTTAGCTAAAATCTGCAATAATCGGTGAAAAGGAGTCAAATATTTAAATGTATGTGAAACTTGCAAACGCATATAATTGCAGTCTCTAAATGATAACCAAACGGATGAAATAAAATGAGCAGAACATACAGTGAGCACATATACGTATAATAATGTAGATAAAAATGGATGAAAGGTAGATGGAGAGAAACAGTTCATCATATTCCAGCCTTGCTTCGATTCAGTATTGTGGGAAAGACCACTCACGCATGGCCTGATCCTCTGAAAAAATTGAGATGTCCATCCTCACTGTCCAACTTTGCCTATAAGGAGAGGTTTCCACCAGTGGGACAGACTTTTTGAAACAGTCTATGCGGTGATGGAGGTAAAGGTCCAAAGATATGACACCCTGCAACCATTCACCCTGGTGGGCCGTCATTTGTGAGTAATAGACGAAATAAAGATTCAGAATTTCGCGTCATGATCTATACGTTTAAAAATGAAAGCACTTCACATAGTGGTTGCATAGTGTAATGGTGAAGGTATCGACCTCACGTACAGTGTGTTGTTGGTTCGAATCTCGGCAGTTGTACGTAATTTTTTTCTATTTTAAACCTTCATCGAAATGACTTTGATCATTATTTTTATTCAGTTAATTGTTATAAATGTAATTTTTCTATTCATTGGTGACATTATTTTAATCAACGTTTTAATTTCATTTGCTCTTATTTTTTCTTCCTTTCGTTTTTTGCACTTGGAATCTTCGTGCATGTGAATCTAGTTAATTTTATGTATATATCATTATGTTTAAACATTTGAAGATGCCGCTGTGTGCGTTAAAACCAGAAAGCAAATGATGAAATAATCTGTAAACGTAGGCTTCCCGACGGTTGTCACGGTCAATAAAATTCTTCTGAGTTTGAGGCCGCATGTCATCTGTAAATTTAGCAATACACCTTGAGGAAGGCGCCTTGCCACAGTCGCCGAAATGTCGGAATTTTACAGATGACAATGGGGCCTCAAACCCAGAAGAATTTTATTGATGATGAAATAATCAATTTATATGACTGCACAATGGATCTTTCGTTAAAAGATTTACCTGTAACTGGATGGCTATCGTCATAGAAACATTGAAAATATACATTCTTATTGCGCTATTTACATATTAACATAGATGATGATTTAAACGAAAGCAGGGATTATAAGTAAAACAAAATACAGGAAAAATGAGAAACAGAAATGATGAATGCAATAACATTGATGAAAAGTCAGTTGACAAAATGAAAGTAATTAAATCGAAATTATACATACCAATAATCAAAATCATATGAACTATGATTCCAAATGGAAAGGCGGATAGGTAGAAATATGAGTGCAAATGATGAACCTTATACGATGACAAATATGACTGACAAATGAATAGAAAATACATTTAAACCAATTAATTGAATAAAAATAATGATCAAAGTCATTTCGATAGAGATCTAATAATAAATAAGCGTATATCACGAGTTTTGAACTGCATGGGATGTCAGTACCTTCGCCATTACGCTATGTAACCGGACTGTAGGCCCTTATCAGTTCTAAATCCATACACCAATACGCGAAATATTTACTTAATATTTACTTTCAAATCAGTGCACACCAGGATGAAAGACAGTACGGCACCTGCATCCCTTACGGATAGTTTTGAAGAGTCGATTCTCCACTTTCTGCGACATTATGTTAAATTCAATGTTGCGGGACGGACCACATTTCTGCGGTCATGTGCTCCAAAAATTGATGTCTCTAATCTGAGCCTTACCCTGATAGCTTACAACTTTTTTTTTCCTTTATTGTTATTTTCAAACCCGTTAACAGGCAGGCCAGCAGCAGAATGCTACGCCGCTCTTTGGCCGCAGAGAACAACAAATATACAAATGAAGACATATAGAGAAAAAACGTGGTGGACATAGAACCGGAGACAAACACTTTTTAAAATACATGGAGCCATTCACGGGCGTAGAGTCCAAGATAAAACTTGTTCAGACACTTGGACAGAGACGAATATTGTCACACGTGAATGTAGGTGCACAAAAACGAACAACACTGAACCACTTAAGCACAAAACGACGACACACACAGAACACGACTCATTGACTCCGGCGCGTGAATGTTCACTAAACGTGTACGAGTCAGGTACCTGCCAAGAGTGGAGGAGAGGGGGGGTGGAAGAGGGGGAGGGGAGTGCAGATGCCAAGGGCAGGGGAGATACGGGGAAGGGAGGAAGTGGGAGGGGAAACCCGGGGGAAAAGGGGAGGAGGGAGGGGACAGGGGAAAAGGAAAGAGAAGGGAAGGGAAGAGAACGGAGGGTAGGTGCCTAAAGGAAAGGACACAGGAAGTTGGGGGGGGGGGAAGAAAGTTGATAGGAGGGGTAGATGGAGGGGAGGAGGACATCATCAGGGAGGGGGAGCTGGCGGAAGCCACCTTGGAAGTGGGTAAGGAGGGTGGAGAGATGGAGACTGGGTGGGACGTGGGAATACAGGCACGGCAGCGGGCGAGGGTGGGAGAGGGTGGGTGGGACAAGCGGATGAGGAGGATAGAGTTTGCGGGAGGTGTACATGATCCATATCCTTTCAAGGAAGAGAAGGAGGTGGGGGAAGGGGATGAGATCATACAGGATCCGCGTGGGGGAGGAGAGACGGATGCGATAGGCGAGGCGGAGAGCATGGCGTTCAAGGATTTGGAGGGATTTATAAAAGGTAGGGGGGGCGGAGATCCAAGCCGGATGGGCATAACAAAGGATAGGGCGGATGAGGGATTTATAGGTGTGGAGGATTGTGGAGGGGTCCAGACCCCACGTACGGCCGGAAAGGAGCTTGAGGAGACAGAGTCGGGAGCGTGCCTTGGCTTGGATTGTCCGGAGATGGGGAGTCCAGGAGAGGCGACGGTCAGGGTGACGCCAAGGTACTTAAGGGTGGGGGTGAGGGCGATAGGACGGCCAGAGATGGTGAGATAGAAATCAAGGAGGCAGAAGGAAGGGGTGGTTTTGCCTACAATGATCGCCTGGGCATTGGAGGGATTGACCTTGAGCAACCACTGGTTGCACCAAGTGGTGAACTGGTCAAGATGAGATTGGAGAAGGTGTTGGGAGCGCTGCAGGGTGGGGGCAAGGGCAAGCAAGGCGGCGTCATCGGCAAACTGGAGAAGGTGGACGGGGCGTGACGGCGGCGGCATGTCCGCCGTATACAAAAGGTACAGAAGGGGGGAGAGGACGGAGCCTTGGGGCACACTGGCGGAGGGGAAAAAGGTGTAGGAGTCGGTATTATGGATGGTGACGTAGGAAGGATGGTGGGAGAGAAAGGAGCCGATCAGACGGACGTAGTTAATGGGAATGGCGCCGGTTTGGAGCCTGAAGAGGAGACCGGAATGCCATACACGGTCATAAGCTCATTCGAGGTCCAGGGAGAGGAAGATTGTGGAGCGACGGGAATTAAGCTGGTCGGAAAGGAGATGAGTGAGGTGAAGGAGAAGACCGTCGGAAGAGAAGGATGGCCGAAAGCCACACTGGGTAACGGGAAGGAGGCGGTGCTGGCGGAGATGCTGGTGGATGCGGCGGGTGAGGATAGATTCCAGGACCTTGCTGAAGACCGAGGTAAGGCTGATGGGACGGTAGGATGAGACGGCGGACGGCGGTTTGCCAGGTTTAAGGAACATCAGGATACGGGAGTTTTTCCACAGGTCAGGGTAGTAACCGGTGGACAGGACTACGTCGTAGAGCCTGGCCAGGGTGGAGAGGAAAGAGACAGGAGCTTCACGAAGGTGACGGTAGGTGACACGATCATGACCAGGAGCGGTGTTGCATTTCGTGCGGAGTGTAGCGATGAGATCCTGTGTAATGATAGGGGCATTGAGTTCCATGTGTGCAATGTTGTCCAAGTACTCGAAACCAGGAGTGAGGGGAGGGACAGAGGTGTCAGTTCGATCGGGAACATCCGGGAAGAGGGAGTAATCAAACTGGGGATCATCGGGGATGGAAAAGACATCGGAGAGGTAAGAGGCAAAGTGATTGGCTTTACTTAGGGAGTCAGGGAAGGGGTGATCATCATGGAGAAGAGGATAGTAGGGGGAGGGTTTATTTCCGGTAAGGCGACGGAAGGCTGACCAGAAGTTGGACGAGTTGATAGGTAGGGTAGCATTTAAACGAGTGCATGTCTGTCGCCAGTCCCGGCGTTTCTTAGCCGCGAGCAAATTACGAATGTGTCGCTGGAGTTGCCGTTGGCGTCATAGTGTGTCCGGTTCATGTGTGCGGAGGAAGGCACGGTAGAGGCAGTGGGATTCACGGAGGAGGAGGACAGCCTGTGGGGTAAGGTAGGATGGTGGAGGTGGACGGCGACAGTAGGGACGTGGGCCTCCACGGCCTGAGACAAGGTCTGCTGGAGAAAGGAGGCGGCATGGGTTACATCGTCAGGGTGGTTATAGGTGAAGGGTTGGCTATCGACCTGTGTGGAAAGGGTATCCCGGTAGGCATTCCAGTTAGCACGGGAATAGTCATGGACGTAATTAGGGGGAGGGTCATTACGAGGGTCGGGGTGGGGGCGACGACCGTTTGAAACGGTGAGGACGACAGGGAGATGGTCACTACCAATAGGCTCCAGAACATCCACAGTTATGCAGCCAAGGAGGTTGGGGGAGGTAAGGATAACATCAGGACTGGAGTTGGATTCGGGACGGGTATGCTGGGGGATGGGGATGAGGTCGCCTTGAAGGGAGGAGAGGAACCGATGCCACCGCCGAAACTGGGCGGCAGAATGACTATGGATGTTGAGGTCAACGGCGATCATTTAGGAGGAGAAGGTACAGTCAATGTGGGAGAGGAAGTCGAAGGGAATAGGGGCGTTAGGGCGGACATAGATGGTGGCGCAGGTAACGGTAAGGCTGGGGAAGAAGAGACTAAGGATCAGGTGTTCGGTGGGGTCGGTAAGGAGAGATTGGAGCCAAACAGGGATCCAATGGCAACTCCGCCACACGTAATCGGGAGGGGATTATCGGAGCGGTGGAGGAGGTAGGGCGAAATGTGGACGGTGTGGTTGGGTTCGAGGAAGGTTTCATTGAGGAGGGAGGCATCCACGCGGTGGGTGGCAAGGATGTGCAGGAAGAGGTTCTTGTTGGCAGGAAGGGAGCAGATGTTGTTGAAAAGGATACGGTGCTGTCGCGCCATGACAGGGATTTAAACAAGGATGGGAGAAGGTGAAATGGGCCTGGTTGTTGGAGTAGGTGGCGAACATTTTGAGTTTGAAAACGGAACGGGCGGCGAGGGATATCTGTTGGAGGGTGTGCGGACACTGAAAAGGATGAACATTCTGAAGGACGATGGTGAGGAATCTGATGATGTCCTCAGCCGTAGGGGGTGGGCGAAGGGAATTTCCGGGAGGGGTGGGGGCGTCCAGAGGGCGGACAGGAACGGTGAGTTCAGCAGTGGTAGGAGGGGTTCGGGCCTTACATTTCTGGGAGTATGTAGGATGAGGGAGGTTACAGGTATTACAGGAGGGGGGGGGACTGGAGATTGGGGCACTGCCATAAAAAGTGGGCTTGCCTATAGTGCGGGCAGGTGGGGGCCTCGCGGCACTCAGATATCGGGTGTGCATTATACCGCAAGCACCTTTGGCAGCGGAGGGATTGAGGAGGGGAACGGGAGGGGTCAACTTCATAACGTTGGTTAAAAAGGAGGGCACCCTCCTTCAGGAGACGGTCTATGGAGGAGGCGTGCTCGGAAAAGACCCGCATAAGGCAGGTGGGGCCGGCAGAGTTGTGGATGCGGCGAACCGCACGCATCTCCAGATGGGGATGTGCCTGAAGCTCCGCCAACACCTCCTCCTCCGTGATCGTCGGGCTAAGCCGAGTGATCATGGCGGTGTGGGTCGGAGGGCAACGTGGAGGTTGAGGTTGGCGGGAGGGAGGCGGGGAAGGGGCAGGAGTGACGGAGGCATGAGGGCCAAAGCGGGTGACAGGGATGCGGGAAAGGAGATCTGTGTGGACGGTAGGGCTGGGGGAGGAGATGAGCACCGAATCACGGCGAGGAGTGAGCAGGGAGATGGGGGCACCTGGAAAATGCTGGCGAAGGAAAAGGGTGAGGTTCCAGGCCTCAAGAAGGGAGTGATCAGGACGGGAGAGGAGGTAGCGGTAGGAAGAGGGGGTGGTGGAGGAGGAGGAGGGGGCAGAGACAGGCAGGGAGACATCCATGGTATCATGGGCTGGGGAAGGGGGACGAGGCGGAGCCTTTTAGGGAGTAGAGGAGGCAGGGGTGCCACTGGGGTGCTTGACGGCGGTGGAGGAGGTTTGGGGGATGGGAGTGACTGGAATGTGGCGGGCAGTGGCAGGTCCCGGTGCTGAGGTCGGCGCCGAAGATGGTGAGGGTGATGGCGAAGGCGATGGTGAAGACGATGACGATGAAGGCAAAGGGGAGAGTTGAGCGTGGGCCGTAGCCCTCTGGGCGACCACCCTAGCGGGGGCCACAGAAACGGAAGGAGAAAAGGGAGGGAGTGGAGGGAAGGGATCAGAGGAGGTGCGGGAGGGAGGAACCGGGGATGGGGCGACAAATAGTGAGGGAGAGGGAAGAGGGAAGAGTGGGGGGATGGACTGAGGGGGGAGTGATGCGGCACACCATGTGATAGTGGTGGCGGCGGCGGAGGGGTGCGTGTAAATGATGGCAGTGCTGGTGGCAGTAGAGGCGGTGGTGGGGGTCGACATTATGAGAAGGGGAAAAGCACAGGACAGGACAAAGAAGGTGACGAGAAACACAGAGTAGAAGGGACCGAGAAACTATGAAGAAGACTGAGGCTGAAGCCCCACTCTGCTGTTGCTGGTTGGGGAGGTGACGCTATTGCTGCTGCTGCTGCTGCTGGACGCTGGCTGGGACCGCAGCTGGACGCTGGCTACTGGGAGGGACCGCTGCTGGCTGGGACCGCTGCTGGACGCTGGCTGCTGGCAGGAACCGCTGCTGGCTGCTGGACGCTGTCTGGGACCGCTGCTGGACGCTGGCTGCAGGCTGCTGGCAGAAACCGCTGCTGGCTGCTGGCAGGAACCGCTGCTGGCTGCCGGCGGGGACCGCTGCTGGCTGCCGGCGGGGACCGCAGCTGGCTGCTGGCTAGGACCGATGCTGGCTGGACTACTGCACGTTGACGAGCTGGCGGGCACCTGTAACACCTATCCCTTCGACTGGTACCTTAATAGCACAATCGAAGGGTGGTATTCAAACGAATTACCGCCGGAGATGGCTTACAACAAATTTGTTGTCCAAAAATATTATATGTTTCTACAAATGTTGTTGGGTGCGTATTAAGCATGTCACAAACAGTTAAGTTCCACGGGAGCTTATAGCTATTTGTTTAGCAAAACTGGAAAGGTGTTAGCTGTAGAGGTTTGTTACTGTCATTTCTTCCGTCTATTTGCTATATGAAATCAACTCGTTATGAGCGCTGCCTCAGACGGCACGCGATACTTGTCGAGCGTCGTCGGTAGATGGCAGCTCGCACGTTACCTCTTAGCGATGGGTAGGGATGGGCTGAACTGTGACTTTTCAGTATTAGTGATTTCTGCGAATGCTTCTTTCAGTAACTGCAATTCTTAGACGCAGTTTACAATTACAGTTCATGCACTCTACCAATTCTATTTTCGCGATTTATAACGGTAGATCTGACAGTCGCAAGTAAGAACTAAGAAGCAGTTTCATGAACACGAATGCTTATTTCCCCGTCCTGGAATAAATTCCGTTCTAAAGATATTTGCTGCAATTCGCAGTTAACTAAATGACGACAGAGCTTACAATCAGGCAATAAAAATTGTGATACGAGTGGTGTATTTTGAAGATTATCTTGGTTGACATGGTTCAGATACGGATCAGACATGTAGATTTGTGGGTAGATTTGTGTCCACAGTCATAACTTACTATGCATGTGAGTTTACCAAGGCGACAGCAAGGAAGGAAAAAAAAACCATCAGATTCGTGACTGCTCAAAACACACGAAAACACACAGGTCTACAAAAGGACATGTAAGGAACGTTTTCAATATAATATGTTGTGTTGTAGTGTTGTGGATGTATCTAAGACAATAATGTGTTAGTTTCCTTAAGAACATGCTTAAAATGTATCTCGTTACTTTGTTAATAATGTATTAGTTACTTTGCTGTATGAAAATGCTTACCACATATCCTATTTCTTTTTTTAAGTGTCGTGCATACAGAGTGTTAAGTTTGTACATGCTCAAAATGGTAGAAGTTAGGATCCCATTTGGAAAATTTACCTGGACAAGGAGTGGTGATAAAACTGGAGTTCGCCTTGGCAGGTAAGAAAACGTATTTACAGGTTATGTTAAGAGTGTACATGACAGGATTTGAGCTGCATGAGAGTTCAGTACCTTCGCCATTACGCTATGTAACCAGACTGTTGTAAGTCATCATCATTTTTAAATCTGTACATCAATACGCGAAATGTCGAAATTTTTGGTCTTAAATGAGTGCCCACCAGGTAGAAAGGCAGGAGGGAGGCTCAATATTGCAAGGGTCTCATGGTAGGGGCACTTAATGCATCTTAACAACAATGCATAAAATGATAGTTTTGTTGATGCAGTTGTTAAACTGGAGGGGGGCACAATGTTACAAGGGCAGATTGCCATACGTCAAACCAGCTTAGATCACAAAGGCCCTTACAGGTACGTCTGTCACCTCACAGATAAATCTGTCAGCTCAGCCAGTATTCCATGGCATTGTGGTGGGCACTATCACACTCTAGCCATATTTTACAGATTAAAAGAAAGGCTAGAACAGTGTTTGTAAGAACCAGTAGTTAACTGTTCGTTACTTTCATGTAGTTTATTTCACTACATACAGTCTTTGGCGTTGTAAAGCTTTCCCCCTTTTGTGAATTAGTATGATATTGACAGCGCATTCCGCCCCTACCCCCACCCACACCACACCACCACCCCTCAATTCTTGATTCCGAAATAGCTGTTAGGTTGAGGAATCAAACTTGTGTTCCCATTATGGTGTAAAGTTTTTGCACAATTATGAGATGCAATTACGTTGATTTTAGTTGAGAATTAAATGTATTTTCTTCAGAAAAGCAATTTTACAAATTTGTTTTCGACTTTACTTTATCATAATTGATATTTATATTTTTAGAGTTGCAAACATAACTCAGGACATTTCAAAAGAAAGGACATGTGTCTTTTGATTGCCAATGATGGCAATGCATTGCAAAGTGCTCACATGCCAGCCTCTGGTTTGGTATGTAGTTGTCATGTTAGGGCTTTCCATTCACTGGGAAAGTTGATAATTGCAGGATGGTTGTTATTGCATGTATATGTGCTGCAGTATGTTTCCTCAACACATCCACCCGGGCTACATGCGAATTAAGATGGAAATGGGCAGGCCAGACCATTCGCCAAATATCTTCTTGTTCCGAGATCTCTTGCACATGTGCAGTTTGATGCATTGTCATCCAGAAAAATGAAGTCAGGGCCGAATGCATTTCTGAAAAGACAAACATCTTGAAGGAGTAGAGTGTGACAATGATGTTGCAACAGTATGGCTCTCCATACCATAGCAACTAGACCACTGAAATGATCATGTTCGATAATGTTCCTGAGTGCATTACATGTGGACTCATGGTAGCAGTAGTTAATGCTCCCCAACAACACTGTCTAACATGATTGTTTTGGTGGTCTAGTTTTTATGCTGGAGGGAGGCAAAATGTTGTAAGGGCATACTGCCTTCAGATCTTTCAACACAGTACACTCAACATTCAACATCATTCTGATACAGTACTCCTTCCCAAAGCTCGGTTTTTCATAAGCGCATTTTGCCATGACTTGATTTTTATGGATGACCATACGTGACCACATTGAACAATGGAGATGGAGCTTTTGGAACAGGAGGAATTCAGCAAACGTAGAGGAATGCAATTTCTCCCGGCTTAAATCTGATCAAGCATGTTGGGAGGGACGCATTACAAATGGTTCAAATGGCTCTAAGCACTATGCGAGTTAACATCTGAGGTTATCAGTACCCTAGTCCTAGAATTACTTAAACCTAACTAACCTAAGGACATCACACACTTCCAAGCCCAAGGCAGGATTCAAACCTGTGGAAGCAAGTTAAAGAATTACAAGCTCTAGATATGAACTTCTGGAGAAGATCGACAAGAATCTCCAGGAAAGAGAAAATGGAAATAAAAGAAAGAATATATGACATAATGGATAGGAAAAAATTTCAGTGGTATGGGCATCTACGACCAATGGAGGAAGCCAGAATACCAGAATTGATACTGGGGTGGGTTGGCAGCCTACTGTAGTCAACAACCTGAAGATGTCCTCAAGAGATTGTAATAAATTATAAATCAGGTGCAAAAGAGATTGCCCGATGTAATCCTGTTGTCGGTTTTTTAAAGGCGACATTTTCCCAATAACCTGTGGGCGAAGCCGTATAAAGTTTTGCCCCTTTCACTCTAACATAAGCCAACTCAGAAGAAATTCCTGACATTCTCCCAGAAAAACAGCTTCTATCAAAATGTGTATTAATCCAAAGTGTGCAGTACACATACTATGTATTGTATAACCCAATGCTGAAATGCTGTTGGTAACACACTTACTAAGTCACTTCAGTATGAACACTTGAGTTAATGAATACTATGAAATATCAATGTATCATTTTTTAAAAAAAGGTCATTGGAGATCATTTTGTGTTGGAATTACTCCCTTCATCAAACAGCAGGTGATTAGACTTATTAGAAACATCATTAATGCTCAAACTCTCAATTTTTATGTTTTAATAATGCAAATGGTGAAAGAAAGGTCGTGTCTCATGTAGTAATACAGTAATAATTACATTTACGAAAAATTCAAATGAAAAAAATGTTGATACTTTTGACCAGTGTCTACGATTCGTCAGTCTTCTTGTTAATATTATGGATTGTAATGTGATTGTTGTATGTAAACTTATTGGTACAATAAATTGATGAGTCTTGTAAGGAGTAGGAAAATAAATTTCTGTTTGATAAAGAAGCATTCAAGCAGTTGGTTAACTGTTTTGTTTGTACTAAATAAACATGCACCTCTCTACTGCGTTCAGATACAGAGGAATAATCACCCTATAGGTAAAAATCAAAGGTGGTGCCTGATAATAGTTGATTTGAATGTAGTAGTAAACATGGGGAATCATGTTCCACTGATGAGGTGTATCCAACGAAAACATTTTGCAACATTATTCGTCAATATCTAATAGAGAATGGTGCTCATCAGTCATATGCTGACAGTGTTTTGAGATATAAACCTAACAATACCATCAGGTCCTAATAAAGCATTGGTGATGCCTTGTGATTGCTGCTAAAAGTATTATGTTTTACTATCGAATAAGTTTATGAAAGCTGCACACATCCACTTAAAAAGCCCAACAACTGATTTTACTGGTGCTGAGTACACAATATGCATTACATATTCCTGTGGTAAGAAGTTAGAGATGTGGTCAGGGAAACGTATGTGTGGAAGTTGGTGTCTGCTTCTATTTACTCACCAATTGAAAGCAGTACAATACTCGAATTGGGGAATGTGACTGTACAACCATCTTGCATGACGAATCAAATAAAGAATGTTTTGGAACTGCTGAATTATTTAAACAGCAGTAAGTGTTTGCTACACAAAGCATGTCACTATTTGACAAACTGTGTCCTGAAAACATTACGTCTAAAAAGGACTGTCGGCGACTGTATTTGCCACTGTTTTACTGTGCAATGGAGAGTGAGACTGTGTTCTTGCATAGAAATATTTTGACGTGAAATCATATATGCTCATCATAGTATTTTCTTGTGGTAATAAATATAAAACTAATTTTCTGAAAGTGGACACTGTTCTGACACATCTTTTCATTCAGACTATTGAAAATGCTAGAGTAGGTGATATAAGACAAAAAATAGTAAGAAAAAAGTAAGGCTATGGATCGGAGCACAAGGCTAAAGAACAAATACGCAACAACATAAACATACTGATGCTATTGTATCTTTTACATGGTACTTAAGGACAATAAAAAATCAGTACACTTATGTGGCAAATGGCACTGGATTATAGAAAGGAAATTGGGTTAGGATACTTTTGTGACTAGCAGATAAAAAGTGAAAAATGTACTTGTAATTTTCAATCAAGATAGTACATTGATAACTGTAGATTAGGTTAAGTAATAGAGAAATCCATAGTCTATGGGGCACGGATTGCACGAAGTATTTTAGTACTGGTTGATCAAGATGGACAAGGGATTGAAGGAAAAATTGACCTCCTTAAAGGAATGGAATAGAGGAATGGATAAAAGTAGTTTTTTTCTTTGTGTATTCATAAATATGACTTCCAATGTTAATATTACTCTTAAAGTCAATAAGGAATAAATGTTTGGAAAATATAGAAAAGTACGAGCACTATTAAGCACAGTAGTGTAATTTTACCTTTATTTTTATGAAAATTATATGAATGCTCAGGTCTAAAGTTTGGAACTGGAAAGAAAAGCCACTTTCAACCTACAGAAGAATAGAAGTACAAACCACTTGAGAAAAACCAGCAAAGAACGTTGTAGTGAGGGTCAAGACCCAGACATTTATACATTTTTTAGCATAGGCTGGTGCGCTGACAGAAATATAGAAGTGAAGAAGGTATGATCCATCCGGCAAGCCATGGAAGGTGAGTTATAAAGGTAAGTAAAAGACGCAATGAACGGAAAATGAGCTGCAAACATAACTGACTCAACCAGATCAGTAGATATTGTCAATTTAACAAGAGAATAACAAACAGTACACACTTACATCTATAGTTACGTACGTGAAGATGTCACTAACCAAGGAGGAATAGGGAAAGAAAAGTTAAATAATTTTCTCTGTCCTAGATTTGTCTGTCGTATATACTTTTTATTAATATTAGTGTTTGTATTCAGATTTGAAACAATTAATTGGTAATTACTGTGAAGTTTGTGCATGTGACAGGAACATACAGGTGCATATATGAAGAAGACTATAGCTCCTCATCCAGGTAGTATGTACAGAGCAGTGTGTGGAATTGAAAACATCCAATGAGTTTAAAAGGAGAATTTAGAAAGTAGTGTGAGTAAACAATGTGACTGGCAAATTATGGTGTATAAAATGAAATAGGTAAGTCTGATGAACATTAGCATCACCAACAAATATAGGTGATAGCCATCTGACATTGTTCTTTGGAAAAGAATACTGACAAAATGAACTTGAGAAAAATATGAAAGTTCAGAAGATGCAGGAACATATGAGGTTCAAAACTACGTGAGCGATCTTACGATAATAATACAAGACACGAAATCCTTAACGAGGGCAGTACCAATTTTTTAGCTATTCCATGTAGGATTTTTGTCTAGTTTGCTATTATTTTATTTAATGGTCTCCCTTATTATGAATTTCAGCATTGCCATTATCAGATCTGTATGAAAGAGGAACAAATGTTAAAAGTAAATGGTAAAATAGGTAAACTTAGATAGAAAATGACTTACCAGTAATAAAGAGCGATTAAAAATCGTTACAACATAGTTTGCCATAGTACCAGGACACAGGTAAGTGCCAACTGAATATCATATCAAGTAATTGCTGTACCAACTGGCCTCCAGATGGCGCTAGTAAAGTAACCCTTAAATAATTGAGCTCTTCCTCCAAGTACTGTGACTCATAAATATTTTTAGTCTCCTCCACAAATGTGTTAATTACTCGAATTTTATGGTGAATGGAATTTTTATGAAATTATCAACCAAAAACCAATATTGGTGTTACAGGTAGATTAGATGTTAAAGGTTCTTTTTCATAAATGAAATGTTGTAATATCAGTGCTTCACTATGGATATATGATTTTACAATTTCGTCTGTTACATGTAATTTGACTAGAGAGTAAAATTTTATGCTGGCTTGTGAACATTATAAGAAAAGGTAAATCGTTTTGTAATATGAAATTTCTCAAGTTATGTGTTCTTTAACATTTAGTGATGCTTCCATGTTTTGGTATGTCTGAAGGTTAATTATGAATTGTGGTTTGTAACAGATTAGACTAACATTTGTTGTGCATTAAAGTACTTCGCTGTTTATTGATCCTTTTTCTTACGTAGTTTCAGTCAGCAAAAAAATTACAAATGCACATATTGACACCAATTATGGTAAGTATTGTTCTTTGGTCGCGGATCTAATTATATAATGAAAGGCTCAATATCATAGAAACAGTGTTACAAGCTGTATATTCTAAAATAAAATTTGTCTTCTTTTTCATTTTCCATTGTGATCTTTATATTAGAGTAAATATGCGAGTGTCATTAAAATAAACCTGAACTTTGTTCATCTGACACATATAGTGACATGAACAGCTTGGTGCACTACAGAACTGCTTACAAGAGAAAGGAGGGGGGGATAGCCATGCATATGACTTGACACTCACCATGAGTGATCAGAAGGCCCCACTGTCTGTTGTGAAACACATTACTATTTGTTTTCTCTCCAGCAAAGGTGTGAAATCAAGTGACATTTTGGAGGGACTCTAATCATAGTTCATGAACACAAGAAAGCTGTTACCAAAATTTTATCACAAGTGGTGATACGTTTTGGAAGTTCCCATACCATTTTATTGGATACATTTGAATACGGAAAAATATTGGCAAGGTGGGTTTCACGGCTTCCCACTAAGGCACAAAAGGCTATACAGAAAAATATTTGCCAATGACTTATGTATCACTATGAAGAAGAAGAAGAAAGAGATAGCAAGAGGATGAGTATGGAGTGGAAAAAGTTGGAGGAATGCATTGAAAGTATCGACTATCTGCTAGGCTAGTTTTGGTAGTTTTGTTTTGGGACTCAAAAAGTGTATATATGTTTGATTACCTGCATGGTCGAAGGACAGTGAGTGTGGACTAATACTGCAAGACGCTGATCGATGATAAAGCGGCCTACTGCAACAAGTGATGCTAGCAGCCAATTCTCAATGTCCTCGTCCTGCATGACAACATGTGGCATGTACAGCAGCTCTAACTCATCATAAACTCACGACGCTACATAGGAAACTCTTGAACACTCCCATACACTGTAGAATTGTCCCCATTTAAGTACCACATATTTTGTTCATTGAGAAAGGAATTACGTTGGGGAAACTGGGTAATGTCATTGGGGTTGAATACTATGTGCTCTGGTGGCTACAGGGGTACCCAGTTTTTTCGTTCCATGAAAGTATCATGAAAAGCATTGTCAGGACATTCTGATTTAAATTTTATATGGCGCTTGTAATATTTTATTTTAATCATGATCTGATCATTATTGTGTTAGGATGGACAGAAAAGTCACAGAAATTCGAAAACAACTTTAACAGAAAGGAAAGAAGACTGAAATTAAAGACGCTCCTGGCCTTAATGCTAAATAAACCAAACAGTGACAACTCTTCTACAGTACAGGCAACATAACATGCAGGCATGAATGCACAATCTTAGTGAGCAGTTGAATGATGTCACAACTCAACGATTGTTTCATGTAGGTGCCAGATATTTTAAAACCTGCAGTCACTTGGGATTTTGTGCTGGGCAAAGGATTCATGATAAATGCAAGCTAGGTCAGGGGCCAATGCTATAGAGAACTCTTTGTAAAACCTAATTAAGATTCCATCTGGACCTTGTGATTTATTTGTTTTCAAATCTTTCAGTTGTTTCTCTAGGCCAGGGATGCTTATTACTATGTCGTCCGTAAGTTTGTCTGTCCGATTGTCAAATGACGGTATGTTTCACGATTCTCCTCTGTGGACCGTTTCTTGAATGTGAAATTTAAAACTTCGGCTTTCATTCTGCTATCTTCAACTGCCACATCACACTGGTGAACTAGGGACTGAATGAGAGGCTTAGACCAGCTTAGCGATTATTTTACATAGGACAGCAGGCCACAGTAACTTTACGTTCAAGCAGCATAACATTCCCGATCGTTGTTTATAGCAATATAGCGTCCGAAAAAATGATATCTCCACAGTCGCTCCAGCTGGATGTCGTTTCTCACTGACCAGCAGCAAACCCCACCTCCAATAATCGTCATTATCTATTTGTCGAGGAGTAAAGGGTGTAATTACAATTGAAAAAGCCCTCGCTTCTTTTATTTTCTCGATTTCACCACTTCCTCCAGACCATTTCATATATTTGATGCTTGTAAATCCAGCCAATACAGTGGCGTCTTAACTGTATATATTTGGACAGCCAAGTTGCGAGTTTCTGCATCCACACCTTCCAGCGTTCCCACACACTCCAGCATATTTCCCTTGCCACCCATTCTATTTTCCACTTAAACACCTACGCCACCTACTCCCACAACCAGGCCCACTTTACCTTCACCCGCCTCGACACGCTCGTTTAAGCCCCTCTCTCCCCTTCCCGCACCCTTCCCACCTCCAGCCTCCTGGCGCCTCAACAGTATCGTCTCCTCTACCTCAACATTTGCTCCCTCCCTGCAAACAACTGCCTCTTCATGCATACCCTCTCCCAGCACCAGGTTGACTCCTTGATCCTTAATGAAACCTTCCTCCAACCCCACCATGGTGTCTGCACCTCCCCTTATCTCCTTCACCACACTGACAATCCCCTTCCCCTAGCCCGAGGCGGGGTCACTATAGGCCACCTCAGGCATCTCCCTGTCCGGCCACAACCCCTCCTCAATGACCTGACCGAACATCTTCTCCTCCGCCTATTTTTTCCCTCCCTCACCATCACCTGTGCCACTGTCTATATCCGCCCCGCAGCTCCCCTCCACTTTGACTTCATTTCCCATATTGACCATACCTTCTCCGTATGTGATCGACGCTGACCTCAACATCCACAGCCGTGACCCTGCCACCCTTCGGCGGTGGCATCAGTTCCTTGCCACCCTCCATGGTGACCTTCTTCCTCTCCCACAGCACACCTGTCCTGAAAGTAACTCCAACCCCAATGTTATCCTCGCTTCCCCCAACCTCCTTGGTCGCATTGCTGTTGATGTCCTCAATCCCGTCGGTAGTGACCATCTCCCTGTCCTTCTCACCATCTCCTCTACCCGTCCCGCCACTGCAGCCACCCGACCAGCTGCCCCTCCAAAGTCTGTCAATGACTACCACCATGCCAACTGGGATGCCTACCGGGAATCCATCGCCTTACAGGTCGAAAGCCACCCCCTCACCTTTCACCACCCTGATGACATCACCCATGCCTCTTCCTTCCTTCAGAAGACCATCACTGACGCTGTGGAGGCTCATGTCCCTACCAAACTCATCCACCCTCACCGCCCCATGCTTCCTCCACAGGCCGTCCTCCTTCCGCGTGGATCCCGCAGGCTCTACTGCTCCTTCCTCCGCACTCGTGACTGGGATACTCACACCAGCCACCGGCAATTACAGCGACGTATCCGGAACCTCCTTACAGCAAAGAAACGCCAGGACTGTCGCCAGACATGCACATGCCTCAACTCCACCCTCTCTGTCAACTCCTCCAAGTACTGGTCAGCCTTCCACCGCCTTACTGGTAGCCATCACACCCTGCATTACCCCATCCTCCATGATGATCGACCATTTCCTGATAACCTCAGTAAGGCTAACCGTTTTGCTTCCCACCTATCCGAAGTCTTCTCCATTCCTGACAGTCCCCATTTTGATTACTCCCTCTTCCCCACTGTCCTTGACTGCACTGACACCTCTGTCCCCCCACTCGCCCCTAGCCCTAGCTTCCAGTACTTGGATTGGTTACCCCCACCACATCAGACATCAACACTCCCATCACCACACATAACATCACACTCGTCCTCCGCTTCAAATGCAACACCGCCCCTGGTCATGATGGCGTCACCTACCGTCACCTCAAGGAATCCCCTCCATCCTTCCTGTCTGTCCCTGCTTCCCCGTACAACCTCCTCCTCTCTACTGGATTTTACCCCGAACTGTGGAAGACCTCCCGTGTCCTGCTGTTCCCTAAACCTAACAAACCCCCTCTGATACCTCTTCCTATCATCCAATCTGCCTCACCTCCATGTTCAGTAAGGTCTTCGAGGCCATCCTCTCTCGCCGTATTCACCGCCATCTTAACCAGCACCGCCTCCTTCCTCTTACCCAATGTGGCTTCCAGCCTTCCTTCTCCACCGACAACCAGCTCCTTAATCTTACCAATCTTCTTTCCCTCCAACTTAACTCCCATCAGTCCGCTATCTTTGTTTCCCTTGATCTCCAGAATTCCTATGACCGTGTCTGGCATCCTGGGCTCCTCTTCAGACTCCAGACCTATGCTCTCCCCATCAACTTCGTCCGTCTCGCTGCTTCCTTCCTCTCCCATCGTTCCTCCTATGTGACTATCCACAATTCCAACTCCCGTACTTTCTATCCTTCCGCCGGCGTGCCCCAAGGTTCTGTCCTTTCCCCTCTCCTCTATCTATATGCCCAAACCTCCCCCACCTGTTCACCTTCTCCAGTTCGCTGATGACATCGCTTTCCTAGCCCTTTATCCTACCCTTCAACGGTCCCAACGTACCCTAGAAACCCACCTTGACCAATTCACCGCTTGGTGCAACCAGTGGTTCCTCCGTGTTAATCCCTCCAAGACCCAGGCGATCATCATAGGCTGCGCCACCCACTCATTCCGCCTCCATGATTTCCACCTCACCATTTATGGCTGTCCTATCCACCTCCCTAATACCCTCAAATACCTTGGTATCACACTCGACGGCCACCTCACCTGGACTCCCCATCTCCTTACCATCCAAAACAAAGCTCACAACTGCCTCCGCCTCCTGAAACTCCTGTCTGGCCGGACTTGGGGTCTGCATCCTTCCACCATCCTTCACACCTACAAATCCTTGATCCGCCCCATCCTCTGTTATGCCAGCGTAGCTTGGATTTCCGCCCCTCCCCGGTTCTATAAGGGCCTCGAAATCCTCGAACGCCATGCGCTCTACCTCGTCTTCTGCATCCGCCTTCCGTCCCCCACGTGCATCCTCTACGACCTCGTCCCCTTCCCCCATCTTCTCCTTTGCTTGAACACATCCACACACTATATATTGTCCACCGCCTTGATCCCCCTCACCCCCTGGTGTCTCCCTTCCTCTCCACCCTCAACCAGTTGCCACACCTTTACAGTTGTGTCCCACCCTCTCTCCATCTCCACACCCTCCATCTCCTTTCCCAACACAACTTCCACCATCTACCCCTCCCGGATGATGAGCTTCGCCCTGACATCTACCCTTCCTACCAACTCTAACCCCATCTTCCTGCCTCCTTCTCAGGGCTCCCTCTCCTCCCGCTCCTTCCTCCTCAGCGGCTTCCCCCTCCTACTCCCCCTCCATCTCTTGTGCCTCCTTTCAGTGTCTCTGCACTTCCTCCTGCCCTATCTTCCCTCTTCATCTCCCGCCCCACATGTCTCCTGCCTCTTCGTGTACCCACTGATGCCCCTCCTCTCTTCATCCCGCTGCTTCCCCTACTGCCCCATGCTCTCCCCTCCTTTTCCATCCTCTCTGCCCTTTCCCTCGGCAGGTCCCACCTGGCAGTTTTATTCTTCGTCATGTGTGCTCCAAGTGGGATTTAAGTGTGTTGTTCTGGAGTGTTTTTACTACTGTGGCCGACTTTTAACGTGTGCATGTCCATTCAGTGTCTTCTCTGAGTTTTGAAGACTCGCCAACTGTGTTTTTTATTTTTCTGGTGACTTTTAACTGTCATCCATGAACGTCTCCATGTTAGTCTATTTTTTCCCTCCATTTTCTCCAATTATTCTGTTTTAAGTTCCCCTTTCTCGCCTTGTATATGTAACATTTTATTCTTATTTTAAGCTGTTACATCACTCGGCTGAAGAGCGGTGGATTGTGCCGCTGACAGCCCTCTCCTGCCCATATGGGCCAGGGGAATGAAATCACAATATATATACATAAAAAAATTGCGAGTTTCTGTTGGTGGACTTGAGCCTTATGCCACGTTTACACCCAGATCATACAAGGTTCTCGACTAAGACATCATTGCGAGTGCAAAATACTTGGGTATGTCCATTAAGAGTTAATTTTCCAAGGGCCAAGCAAACGGATAGAGAAACGTTTGCACACCATAATGTTATCTCAAAACTGTTCTGTATCGAGTCTAAGCACATTTTAAGCTCTCCTCACTACCTGTTTAACACTTTAGAGGAGGAACACCCTTCAACGCATCTGTTGCAGCTGGCAGAATCAGTTTGTTACGAAAAAAAAAAGAACCTGTTAGAGCGTCATAAAAAGATTTTGGTGACTCAGTGATTCATATTAAACATGTGTCTGTTTGGATCCTAGAATATACGAGTGGACAGTGAATTTTCAAAAGGTATATTACATTATGTAAAAACTTCCTTTAGGCTTGAATGCAAAAAATGCTGTATTCCAAACGATCAATGTATTTCTGTTTGTCCCTTCGGTGTACCAACTGTATGTATCTGAATAACCACTATGACTCCATCATCATTCACTTATTCAACATAAAGTGTGCAGGACGTCTGTGAATAAGGTGATGCTGTTGCAGGCTAGGAGGAACAGTAGTAGTGTCTTAATTCTAGCAGTGAAATTTGAGAAGTGGTAGTGAGTGTATTGTGCAAAATGTGGTCATGGATATTGAGGTTCATGCTTCAGTAATCGCTATTTCAAAGATCTCAAAGGAAAATAGTGACTGCACGATTCTGCTTTATTCAAGAACACAGCAGTTCCCACACACCAGAAAAAAATATTCTAGAGCTCTTACTTCCTCAGTATATTACGAAAATTTGCTTTGAGGACTACGCATTCACTAACAAAGAGAATGGTACTGCTTACAACATGTTTAAGTGGGTGAAACAAAGAAATATGCGTAATGTGCTCTGGGATGTTTACATAAAACTGTTTACGAGTAGTCATATCTTGAACGATCTTGATTAATACGTGTTACCCACACAACTTAAACCATTACTGTGTGGCGTATCGTGCAGATTCAATTTGCTATCTGACATGTTTAAGAGGGAACCACTATGACTCGAATGCCCGCCGGCCGATGTGGCCGAGTGGTTCTAGGCGCTTCAGTCCGGAACCGTGCAGCTGCTCCGGTCGCAGGGTTGGAATCCTGCCTCGGGCATGGATGTGTGTGATGTCGTTAGGTTTAAGTAGTTCTAAGTCTAGGGGACTAATGACCTCAGATGTTAGGTCCCATAGTGCTAGAGGCATTTGAACCATTTATTCGAATGCCCGATGGGAGACAGATGGACCACAATCAGTTAAGATGTAGTGTGATGAATGTACGGCCGAAATGATCAATATTGAATCATAATGTCTGTTCCGTGGTCACAACTACTTTTTATTAACCTATTGCTTTACTTCATGGTTTTTTACGATGATGAACGTAGACAGTTCATATTTAAAAGTATTGCACTCACAGAAGATATGTGTATAGTAGAGACATTCTCAGCAATCGTTGCATCACTGAGGTCTTTCAAGGATGTGAAGTGTGCTAAAATACGGAGGACGACAAAATGGTTAATACATGTTTTCCATGGAATTCACTGGGGTGATCCTGACGTACCCTATAAAGATATGGTGATGTGGCTTCGATTATTCGACCATCTTCTGCGTCAAGATGAAGGAGGAGATCGCACGGATGCTTCGAATCTTCAAGTATACTGCTATTCAAGACTTGGCATTCTACGGCTGCCTGCTCTCCATCGACTCTAGAAGAGGAGGGTAAAACTCGTAGAGGGAGACCAAGTTCCAAAATCTTTAGACATACATTTATGAAATGACATAATACAAAGCTGTCCTTTCCCCTTTCCTGCTTCCAGCTTTTCCCCCACACCACACCTCCCGACACTGCACCAGACTGCGATCTAGTATCTGCATACCTCCCTCACCAGAAAGTGCTCTTCTCTCCACCTCACTTGTACACTGATATCCTTCCCCCTTCTCTACCACACTTCAGATTGTTATTAACGTGACAGTTGTATTCCGGGCAGAACTGCTGCTGTTAATGATCATTTGCGCACAAGGTGTGCTTTCTTGTGTGTATGTTTTCTTTGCTGAAGAAGGTTTTGGATGATAGCTATAATGTGCAACAATCTTTTCACTGTATCTGTGAGCAACGCATAATTTTTATGAGGAGCGGTAATCTGTATTAGTGATGATATTATCAATAGTTGACTCTGTTTCCAAGTCGCCCTTGTTGGTTCCAATACAGTTGTATTTATGTTGTACTGTATTAACAGTTCCTCAAATTTCTGCTTTCTTTGTCTCTCTCTTCCCATGTCAATATTAAAATCACCACATATTACACACTCTTTGATTTGGTTTTTTCTAGGCGAATCCACATGTTTTTGAGGAAAGTATTAATATTTCCGCTTAGTGATCAGTGTGTACAGAATACTCTTAACTCATTGTGCACTGTACCTGTAATCTCAAAATCTTTTTCTTTACTTTCGGGTAAAATTTGCATATATCGTCCATCTACTATCATAATTAATGGCTGTTTTAACAAATATTGCCACTTTTCCATCCCTATATTCTGAACTGCAGAAACAGTTTGCTCGAACAGAATCTTTTATGCTAAAACAGCATATTTCATTCTCTTAATCAATGTTCATTTATAAACAATAGGTCTGGGCATGTTTCATTTATAAGTACTTCTAATTCTTTAATCTTCATGTGCTGTTCACTTTGATGCAGAATTCTGAGCTTAAATTCTTTTTCGTTAATAATAAATGTATGAGTATAAAAATACATCCATAAATGTAGGGAGTGGTTCAAAACATGTTTCAATTTTAAATGCCACATTCTTAATGTCATTGAAATTATTGACAATACAGTAACTTGTCCTGAAGCAGCAAAGTAGTGCCCAACAAATACTGAAAATGTGTGTAATTTATAGGCATACTATTAAATAGTACCAGAAAATATCTGTCAGCTGTATTGTCATCATGTCACATTCCATACCAAGATAACCTGATTAAGGAAAAGCTTGCTTGTATGCTACTGCACAGTTGTAACACAACAAAAGACACTGTATTGAGAAATTAGTGTTCTTTATATGTGATGTACTTCAAAGTTACAAAAGAATCAGAAACTTTCCCTATAATTTATTTGATATCATGGAAATTGTCTAATTTAACTTGCACAAAAAATAAACAAAATTAATTTTTAAGGTTTACAAACTATCCCTAACAATTTAAAAATGGATAAACGATGTTCACAGCATTTTGTTTCTCCATACGTAAAAAAAAATTGTCCGTTTAGTGACCGTTACACAGTAAATAAATCAGGCCAGAGAAAATTAAATTAACTTTTCTTTATTTGTCTTTCAACTTTCCCCAATATTATCTTAATATCAAAATACACCGCTGCAAAAAAATGCAACACCTTCAATGACTGTGTTTCAGTGGCACCAGGATTTAATATGCGCATATTAAGGGATTTTTGTGTTAGCAATTCATATGGCACTCAGGAGGCCCATCTGTACACCCTCTACTTTGACTCTGCAGGCAGTAACTGTGTTGACTTTAGAGGTGAGCAGCATTTTCAACATTCATTCTAGGATATAAACACGGCCTACCCATAAGTACATAGTCCTGCTTGGACAGCTTCAGCCATTTAAAAGGGGACACATGTTGCACTTGTTTAGTCATCAGGGATTTCTGGGAAATGTCTGCTTGCAGCAGGAGTAAGAACATTTGTGTATCTGGCTAGGCTATCACTGATACCGTGGCACTGCCAATCATAGCTAGTCATGCAAGAGTTAATTGAAGAGTGGATCTCTGTTGTCTTCAGTGATGAGAGTAGGTTCTGTGAGTGATGAACATACCCACTCTAACACACTCTTTTTACCAGGTTCTAGCTAAAAATATTTGAGTAACATAATCATAGATTATAAGTCTTTGCTTAGGACGGTGAAATACTTGGCGTGTGTACTTATCTCTTGTTGGTTTTGATGAGTTTTCTCTAGCAATTCAGTGTTAATTGGGGTGCATAATATTAATTGCTTCACTGCAGAAATCAGAGGATTCAGTGTGAAAAGCTGGTTATATTTAATAACGTCATGTTAAATAACTTACATCCCTTTGAACTCTACCAGTGTTATTTCGATGTAGCAAAATAATAAATTTCTCAACACCTTCAATACCATAACTAGGCAAATTGGTCCCAGTGATCTTACTATATTTTGAGACTGTAACACTGATGCAAAGTCCAACAACATAACTAACACGAAACTTGTAGATGTATTATGTTCGTACAATCTTAGAAATGTAGTAAACTGGGATCAAAACTGCTCAAGACAATGTTAAGTATAGTAACATAGACCTTCATTACTCAGACAACCTTGCACAACAGATAAAAATATAGAAAAAAAACAGCTACTAAAATCATACCAAAAACTTTTGAAAAGACACACGTTATGAGCAATAGTAACATCAACTCTCAGAAAATTAAACTAGCTGAGGAGAAATGGGATAGAATCTGCATTGTGGAACGATCAGATGACAAATGGAACGGGATTTATAACATCCTATTGAGACACTTTGATTCCTGTTCTCCCATTAAAGAAATGCAGACAGGGCCAATACACAGTGAAAGTGGAATAAATAATAAACTCAGACTTTCAGGCAAGTCTTGTTAAAATCAGGCAAAATATTCATGACCTAGTTGTCCTGTAAATATCAACTAGGCTGAACCTTTTCAAACAAAAATATAAACCTTGAAAGGAGAACTTTCAAACCTTAGAAAATAAGCCTACAGTAATGAAATCTCACAATCTACTAATGTAAGCGAGGCCTCCTGGAAACTCATCAATAAGTATCAATAAACCTCCACAACTATGGATGGCAAATCTTTATCCATTATACAGAATGGTTATAACCGCTTCCCTTCTTATAAAAGAACCAAAAGCATTATGTAACTCTTTTAATAAACATCTCACATCATCAGTTGACGAACTTTCAGGTACCTTATATCTCACTGTAGCTGACTTAACTATCTTCAGAGATTCAGCAATTGTTTAGATAATTAAGATAATTCTCATTTATTGTTCTGTCTCATATAAGTACAGCTGAGATGAACAACAAATGAGAATTATCTCCCTTATATTATATCTGATTATCTGCTGTGGTAACTCTGGATAGGTGAACTGTGGCATTACCGGTGTGATGTGTGGCTTATGAGCAGCTGTTCGACCATGAGGTCCAAGTTTTCTCACCTCCCACGTAACTGTCAAAATACTTGCAGTGAATCCTGATGCAGTTTGGAATTTGTGTGTGACGGTCTGGATAGATGTCTGCCTATTACACGTTATGACCCTCTTCAACTATTGGCGGTCTCTGTCAGTAAACAGGTGAGATTGGCCTGTATGCTTTTGTGCTGTAAGTGTCCCTTCACGTTTCCATTTCACTATCACATCGGAAACAGTGGACCTAGGAATGTTTAAGAGTGTGGAAATCTCGCATGCAGATGTAGGACACAGGTGACACCCAATCACCTGACCACGTTCGAAGGTTGTGAGTTCTGCAGGGCGCGCAATTCTGCTCTATCACAATGTCTAATGTCGACTGAGATCGCTGATATGGAGTACCTGGCAGTAGGTGGCAGCACAATGCACCTACTATGAAAAACGGTTTTTTTTTTTTTTTTGGAGAGGGGGGGGTCAGGATAACTTCGATCACAAGTGTGTTTGCAAATACTTTTCCACAGTTTTTACACGATATAAGAAAGTTAAGCTTGTACACAGAGAAAATTTCGTCTCAACAAAATAGTAAGTAGTATACTTTACATTTATATTTCCTTTGGCTTCAATTTTGTATTAATGGAACAAGTGTGAAAACACTAATGGTGTGAAATTGAGAATCATAGTACAAATTGCTTCAGAGAATTCGTGTTTAGAGAACAGATGTAACTGCTCTGTTATATTCACCGTCATTTAAAACATGTTTTCAGTCACTTGATATAGTGATCATTCAAAATACCAGTGACAACAGAAGTGGACAAGTTACCATAGTGTCTTCACCAACAGGCAGTTTAGTTTCTGTGCTTGTGAATGAAATGAAGTGAGAGATAGTTTGTTGCCTATATACTGCAAATAAATGGCATCTACACATGGCAAAACGCACTTCAAAATGAGAATCCTTTCCGATGTACAAAATAAAAATAAAAAAGTTTTGACTGGTAGCACTTATTTATAAATAGAGACCTGATTATATGCATTATAAAAACTTATGCATTAAAATGCTAAAAATACATGAAAAGTGTAGAAAATATGTAAGATCAAATAATAATAAAAAAACAAGGGAGTTACTGCGTGTATAATATCTCTAAGGCGAAGCTGTGCATATCAGTTACCGGTACTTGGAGGAGCGCCGGCCACGCGAAAGGTAGATACATTTAGAACGCTGATAACATTTTCTGAATTCTTTCTGGTAGAAAAAATGGTCCAAATGGCTTTCAGCACTAAAGAACACGTACCCCAACGAGTTACCACTGGTTTGGGAGGGCAAATGCACATTTGGTAGTTTTCCCTTGTAGGTATTGATGCGAGAAGAAGTGTTCAGAAAATTTTCTTTGTGGATGAAATCAGTTTATTTACATTCACAAACATGATACGTACTTCCTCAGCAAGGCGATGTACTCCATGAGCAAAGCACATCACATATATCAAATTGGGATAAAATACTCGGAAGGTTTTTCCTGCGTCAATCATATATGGAGCAGCATCAGAAGTAAACACATACTCCCTTTCATCTGCAGAATATCCTGGCAATATTTTTCTAATATCCTCATTCACAAATCTGGCTATCGTAGAAACATTTACTTTTCCAAGTTCTCTGTAGACCGCTAAATAGGAAGAAGAAGGTTCTTCTTTTAAAGCACCAGCAAATACATTTGCAGATAACGGCCACAAGTGTCTGTAGTTTCGTCAACTAAAATCCAGATAACGCTGTCCTTGAGCTCATTGCGTATTTCTTGCAGAACATTACGTAAATAGTCGGTATGTAATTTCTGCACAATGTTGATTCATCTAGTATATTTTTAATTAAGAAATATTTGTCCAGGAAGTCTTCGAGGATAGGGTTTGTAATTTTGTGAAGAGGAATATTGCTTGCAAAGAATGCTTCACATATATCCACGTTAAACCGACTTTTGTGGTTACCTTTGGACAAATGCGTGCTACTGCAACTTGCTGTTGTCAAAAGTTGTTGTCATGGTCCTTCCTTCTTCATTCCTGCGATATGAAGACTTCTCTTGACATGCTAGCTCTATTTGAAAGTTGTTTTTTTTCACAAAACGTTTTCATCGCAAACTTGAAAAAGGAAAGCAGTTCCGTCATGTGTAAATGTTCCAGGATGGTCAGCTATCCACGAAACGCCGTTTCTGTTTTCGGGCGGCATGGCGTACAACATGTTACACACTACATGTCGTAAAAACGTTCGACTGTGTACAAGTAAATAGAATGCTAAACTGAAACACGGGACGTGGGACTAAAAGCTTGCGTAGTTAATATTTGCCAACGTGTACAGTACGACAGCGGAGGGGATTAACACTCTAAGCGCCAAGCCCGTAAAATTTACGGGCCTGGGATCGCGCGAAAATCACCAAGCCCGTAAAATTTACGGGCCGCTACATTTAATTTCATTCAAAACACTGCAACGTTATTTCTACGGGTTTGGCCAGCGCTATACGTTTTTCAGATGTTTATTAACAAAATGCGTCCATAGATGTCACGGCAGCGCTGTAATTCATGTTAAAACTTATCTTTGCGTTCTCAGTCTGTATATCATTCAGTTGTTTGTCATCATGTTTCGGCGCGGTTTATCAGACGCAGAAATTGCGGATTTGATCAATCATAGCGACACTCTGGATAATGTAGAGAGTGATTCAGACGATTCTGAATGCAATGGTGTGTTTGAAGGTACGTATTTCCGAATTTTCCACGTAATTGTGCAGTACGCACATATCTGTTGAACATGTGTAAACGATGTATGTAGTTACACATAATGTGATATTCTTTTTAGAAGACGAGATTGATGACAGTTTGTCTTCAGATGAAGACGAGAATGATGTTGAAGGTGTTGCTTCAAATCCAGCAGCTGTGCCGTATCCGAAAGACAGTGAGTGGACTGCAGTTGACACCTACCGACCTCTGCCTGTCAACACGACACCCAGGCAGATACTAGTGGATATTGATGAGTCGAGTTCTGTACTGGATTGCAGTAAAGTGTTCCTTACTGACAGTGACGTAAATGAACTCAAGAGACAGACAAATTTGTATGCATCACAGACAATACAGAAGAAAAGAAGAGGAAATAATCTGAAGCCCCATTCAGTTTTGAGTTCGTGGAAGCCAGTGACTATAAGTGAGATGAGGCGTTTCTTGGGTATTATTTTCCACATGTGTGTTTCGAAAAAGCCAAAAATTGCGGACCATTGGAGCACTAATCCTGTTCTTAGTTGTAACTTTTGTCCCCATGTCATGAGCCGTTTGCGTTTCACTCAGATACTGTCATGCTTGCATCTTGTTGACAATTCAAATCAGAAAAAACCAGGCGAAGATGGATTTCATCCACTTTACAAAGTTTTGCCATATTATAATAATTTGAAGGAGCGATGTATCCAGGCATATCGTCCCTCAGAAAAAGTGACAATTGATGAAGGAATTTGCCCATTTCGAGGTCGTGTGAGTTTCCGTGTTTACATGCAAAATAAGCCTCATAAGTATGGACTGAAAGTATATGCTGTTGCTGAAGCCAGTAGTGGCTATGTTGTAAATTTTGAAGTTTATGCTGGTAAGCATATTGTTGACAATTCTTCGTCTGCGGTTATTTTGCGATTGTTGTCTGACAGCAGCTTGCTGAACAAAGGCCACACTGTGTATTTAGATCGATTTTATTCCAGTCCAGAGCTATTTCAGCAACTGGCAGAGAAAGGCACTGGAGCTGTTGGTACTGTGAACAAATCCAGGAAAGGATTGCCTAAAGATTTAGTATCTGCTAAGCTGAAAAAGGGCGAAATGTCTTTTCGGCGTAAAGATAATGTATTGGCAATGAAGTGGAAAGATAAGAGAGATGTGTATACATTGTCTACAAGGCATCAAGCAACATTTGGTACGCATACTAAGAGAAATGGGTCTGTAGTATTGAAACCACTTCAGGTACTTGATTACAACCTCAATAAAATTGGAGTGGATATTGGAGACCAACGCCTGCAGTACAATCCGTTCCAGCACAGAACTGTGAAATGGTGGCGAAAATTATATTTCCATTTGCTGCTTATGGGAGTATCAAATGCATTTTGGCTGTACAATGCAGTGCACAGGAAGAATATTACAATAACAGACTTTATAACAGTGCTTGCAGTTCAGCTTGTTGAAGACGACACACTTGAATTCATTCCAAGAAATGAAGGAACTGTAGGTCGGCTAACAAAGAGACATTTTTTGCAGCACATACCTGCAACTACTAAGAAGTATGCTGCTCGTGTGTGTCACGTGTGCAGTTCCAGGAGCAAGAAACAGAGTGGCAAGGCTTCTCGCAAAGAGACACGATACGAATGTGAACAGTGTGGCGTTGCACTCTGCCTGGAACCTTGCTTTAAAATTTTCCACACTAAAAAACAATATGATTCTGTGTGAAATTTATATGTAATACTGTATACTATCAGAAACATGTAATGTAGTGCCACAATTTTGGTTAAAAATAAATCACAATTGTATTCCCTTATTCGTATGACTTTTTCTAAATTCTTAAAACATCTAAGTGATTTCTATAACTGTACCTTAAAGCTGTGCATTGTAAAGTAGTTTCTTTCACTCAGAATTAAAGTAGAAATGTGCAGCTTCAAGATGGTACCAAATTTGCCACAATCCAAACAGTAGATTTGATGCAGTAATTTTTTTAATATTGGTAAAATTGCCCGGTTTCTAGGGACGGGTGCATAAAATAGGCCTGGTACAGAGAGTGTTAACCGGGTGCACTGGCGCAGGAACATAGAGTGACTGCCTGTTCCTCTTCTGTAATGATTTCGCTAGGCAGTGGCCTCTAAGTTAGCGATTGCACGCAGTTCTAGGTCGCGGTCAATCTGTGAGACATCAAAACCAGATCGAGCTATAGACCTCCCGTCTAAATTTTTAAAATATTGTAAACATACGACGAAAATATGCATCGTCACTAGTTTTTAGGTAAAATCTTCAATAATCGGTGAAAAGGAGTCAAATATTTAAATGCATATGCAACATGCAAATGCATATAATTTCAGTCTCTAAATTATAACCAAACGGAAGAAATAAAATGAGCAGAACATACAGTGAGCACATATACATATAATAATGTAGATAAAAATGGATGAAAGGTAGACGGAGAGAAACAGTTCATCATATTCCAACCTTGCTTAGATTCAGTATTGTGGGACAGACCACTCATGCATGGCCTCATCCTCTGAAAAAATTGAGATGTCCATCCTCACTGTCCAACTTTGCCTATAAGGAGAGGTTCCCACCAGTGGGACAGACTTTTTGAAACAGTCTATGCGGTGATGGAGGTAAAGGTCCAAGGAAATCACACCCTGCAACCATTCACCCTAGTGGACCCTCATTTGCGAGTAATGGACGAAATAAAGATTCAGAATTTCACGTCATGATCTATACGTTTAAAAATGAAAGCACTTCACATAGTGGTAGCATAATGTAATGGTGAAGGTATCGACCTCACGTACAGTGTGTTGTTGGTTAGAATCTCGGCAGATGTACTTAATTTTTTTCTATTTTAAACCTTCATCGAAATGACTTTGATCATTATTTTTATTCAGTTAATTGGTATAAATGTAATTTTTCTATTCATTGGTGACATTATTTTAATCAACGTTTTAATTTCATTTGCTCTTATTTTTTCTTCCTTTCGTTTTTTGCACTTGGAATCATCGTGCATGTGAATCTAGTTAATTTTATGTATATATCATTATGTTTAAACATTTGAAGATGCTGATCTGTGGGTTAAAAACAGAATGCAAATGATGAAATAATCTGTAAACGTAGGCTTCCCCGGCCGTTGTCACGGTCAATAAAATTCTTCTGAGTTTGAGGCCGCATTGTCATCTGTAAATTTAGCCATACACTCTCAGGAAGGCGCTTTGCAACAGTCGCCGAAACGTCGGAATTTTACAGATGACAATGAAGCCTCAAACCCAGAAGAATTTTATTGACGATGAAATAATCTATTTATATGACTGTGCAATGGATTCAAGAATGTATAATTCGTTAAAAGATTTACATCTATTTGGATGGCTATCGTCATAGAAACATTCAAAATATACATTCTTATTGCGCTATTTACAAATTAACATAGATAATGATTTAAACGAAAGCAGGGACTATAAGTAAAACGAAATTGAGGCAAAATGAGAAACAGAAATAATGAATGCAATAACATTGATGAGAAGTCAATGACAAAATGAAAGTAATTATATCGAAATTAATAATACCAATAATCAAAATCACATGAACTATGATTCCAAATGAAAAAGGCGGACAGGAAGAAACATGAGTGCAAATGATGAACCTTATACGATGACAAATATGACTGGCAAATGAATAAAAAATAAATTAAAACCAATTGATTGAATAAAAATAATGATCAAAGTCATTTCGATAGAGATCTAATAATAAATAAGTGTATATCACGAGATTTGAACTGCGTGGGATGTCAGTACCTACGCCATTACGCTATGCAACCAGACTGTAGACCCTTATCAGTTTTTAATCTATACATCATTATGCGAAATATTTACTTTCAAATCAGTGCACACCAGAACGAAAGACAGTACGTTCACATGCATCCCTTACTAATACTTCGGAAAAGTCGATTATCCACTCTCTGCGACAATTTGTTAAATTGGATGTTGCGGAACGGACCACGTATCTGCGGTCACGTCCTCCAAAAATTGATACCTCGAATTTGATCCCTATCCTAATAGCTCTCAACAAATTTGTTGGCCAGAAATATTATATGTTACTACAAATGTTGTTGAGTGCGTATTACGCAAGTCACAAAGAGTTAAGTTCCACGGGAGCTTATAGCTATTTTGTTAGCAAAATAGGAAAGGTCGTAGCTATAGAGGTTTGTTACTGTCATTTCTTCCGTCTATTTGCTATATGAAATCAACTCGTTATGAGCGCTGCCTCAGACGGCACGCGATAGGTGTCGAGCGTCGTCGGTAGATGGCAGCTCGCACGTTACCTCTTAGCGAGATAGGAGTGCGTCCCACATTTAAACTGAATGCGCGGGAAATACAATTGCGCTATGGGCAGGGATGAGCTAAACTGTGACTTTTCAGTATCAGTGATTTCTACGAATGCTTCTTTCGGTAACTGCAATTCTTAGACGCAGTTTACAATTACAGTTAACGCACTCTACGAATTCAATTTTCGCGATTTATAACGGTAGATGTGGCGGTCGCAAATAAGAAGCAGTTTCATGAACACGAATGCTTATTTCCCCGTCCTGTAATACATTCCATTCCAAAGATATTTGCTGCAATTCGCAGTCAACTAAATGACGACAGAGCTTACAATCAGCCAATAAAAATTGTGATACGAGTGGCGTATTTTGAAGATTATCTTGGTTGACATGGTTCAGATACGGATCAGACGTGTAGATTTGTGTCCAAGGTCATAACTTGCTATATATGTGCGTTTGCCAAGGCGACAGCAAGGAAGGGGGAAAAAACCATCAGATTCGTGACAGCTCAAAACACATGTAAACACGCAGGTCTACAAAAGGACATGTAAGGAACGTTTTCAATATAATATGGTATGTTGTAGTGTTGTGGATGTATCTAAGACAATAATGTGTTAGTTTCCTTAAGAACATGCTTAAAATGTATCTCGTTACTTTGTTAATAATGTATTATTTACTTTGCTGTATGAAAATGCTTACCACATATCCTATTTCTTTTTTTAAGTGTCGTGCATACAGAGTGTTAAGTTTGTACATTCTCGAAATGGTAGAAGTTTGGATCCCATTTGGAAAATTTACCTGGACAAGGAGTGGCGATAAAACTGGAGTTTGCCTTGGCAGGTAAGGAAACGTATTTACAGGTTTTGTTAAGAGTGTACATGACAGGATTTGAGCTGCATGAGAGTTCAGTACCTTCGCCATTGCGCTATGTAACCAGACTGTTGTAAGTCATTATCATTTTTAAATCTGTACATCAATACGCGAAATTTCGAAATTTTTGGTCTTAAATGAGTGCCCACCATGGTAGAAAGGCTGGAGGGAGGTTCAATATTGCAAGGGCCTCATGGTAGGAGCACTCAATGCATCCCAACAACAGTGCATAAAAAGATAGTTTTGGTGATCCAGTTGTTAAACTGGAGGGGGTCACAATGTTGCAAGGGCAGATTGCCATATGTCAACCCAGCTTAGACCACAAAGTCCCTTACAGATAAGTCTGTCACCTCACAGATAAGTCTGTCAGCTCAGCCAGTATTCCATGGCATTGTTGTGGGCACTATCACACTCTAGCCATATTTTACAGATTAAAAGAAGGGCTAGAACAGTGTTTGTAAGAACCAGTAGTTAACTGTTCGTTACTTTCATGTAGTTTATTTCACTACATACAGTCTTTGGCTTGTAAAGCTTTCCCCCTTTTGTGAATTAGTATGATATGGACAGCGCATTCCGCCCCCCCCTCCCCCCCCCCAGATTCTTGATTCCGGAATAGCTGTTAGGTTGAGGAATCAAACTTGTGTTCCCGTTATGGTGTAAAGTCTTTGCACAATTATGAGATGCAATTACGTTGATTTTAGTTGAGAATTAAATGTATATTCTTCAGAAAAGCAATTGATATTTATATTTTTAGAGTTACAAGCAGAACTCTGGACATTTCAAAAGAAAGGACATGTGTCTTGTGATTGCCATTGATGGCAATGCATTGCAAAGTGCTCACATGCCGCCGGCCTCTTGTTTGGTATGTAGTTGTCATGTTAGGGCTTTCCATTCACTGGTACAGTTGACAATTGCAGGATGGTTGTTAGTGCATGTATATGTGCTGCAGTATGTTTCCTCAACACATCCGCCCGGGCTAGATGGGAATTAAGACGGAAATGGGAAGGCCAGACCATTTGCCAAATATCTGCTCAAGAGATCTCTTGTACATGTGCTGTTTCATGAATTTGTCATCCAGAAAAATGAAGTCAGGGCCGAATGCATTTCTGAAGAGACAAACACCTTGAAGGAGTAGAGTGTGACAATGATGTTGCAACATTAAGGCTCTCCATACCATAGCAACTAGACCACTGAAATGATCATGTTCGACAATGTTCCTGGGTGCATTACGTGTGGACTCATGGTAGCAGCGCTTAATGCACCCCTACAACACTGCCTAACATGATTCTTTTGGTGGTCTAGTTATTATGCTGGAGGGAGGCACAATGTTGCAGGGGCACACTGCCTTCAGATCTTTCAACACAGTACACTCACACTTCAACATCATTCTGACACTGTACTCCTTCCCAATGCTCGGTTTTTCACGAACACATTTGACCATGTCTTCCTTTTTATGGATGACCATACGTGACCACATTGAACAATGGAGGTGGAGCTCTTGGAACAGGAGAAATTCAGCAAATATAGTGGCGTGCCCTTTCCCTCGGCTTAAATCTGATCAAGCATGTTGGGAGGGACGCATTACAAATTTTTCAAAAGGCTCTAAGCACTATGGGACTTAACATCCGAGGTCATCAGTCCCCTAGACCTAGAACTACTTAAACCTAACTAACCTATGGACATCACACACATCCATGCCCGAGGCAGGATTCGAACCTGCGACCGTAGCAGCAGCGCGGTTCCGGACTAAAGTGCCCAGAACAGCTCGGCCATAGCGGCCGGCGGACGCATTGCAGTATGGTCACAAGCACCAATGACCATCCAGCTGTTCTCAACTGCACAAGTGAAGGAATGGGACATCTTATCACAAGAACTCCCTACCAGGCTCGTGAATAATGTGGGAGGACATTGCAGAGCATTCATTACCATCCTTGGTGATCACACACCCAATTAAGAACTGTGTCCAGTCTTTTGTATTGTCCAGGGGGCCATAATAAATGATGGCGACTTCAGGGTAGTTATTATCTTTGAATGAATGCAACATTTATGGTTATGTCATACTGTATTTCTTTCAGTTACCTCCGGTACTGTAGTCAAGTAGTAATTTCTGTATATAGTTTCATGGAGCTACCTTACTTGGCATTGACACATAAAGTGAAAGTTAATTTTTTTTATTTTGAGATTCTCGTCATTACAGAGGCTTATCTCCAACACAATAATTTGCTCGGAAATTACTATACAAAGAATGAACGTTATTAAACTATATTTTCAAAATATTCCTCGAGCTGTATCGATCTTGTGTGTCCTCTTTGTCTGCGCCCATTCTCCTCATTGTGTGCTGCACATTTTGGAGCCAGGTGGTCATAGGTCGTCTTCTTCTCCCCACCACTTCCCACCCCAGTATCAATTCTGGTATTCTGGCTTCCTCCATTGGTCGTAGATGCCCATACCACTGAAATTTCTTCCTATCCATTATGTCATATATTCTTTGTTTTATTTCCATTCTCCTCATTATTTCGGTGTTCCTTATCTTCTCTTTCCTGGAGATTCTTGTCGATCTTCTCCAGAAGTTCATATCTAGAGCTTGTAATTCTTTAACTTGCTTCAGTTTAATTGTCCAGGTCTCCATTCCATACAGAACCACACTCTCTAATATGGATTTGTAGATTAATTTTTTAGTTCTGCTCATTACATTCCTTCTCCGTAAGACTGAGTTAAGCATCCCAATGACCTTCCGTTCGCTACTAATTCTTTTATTGATTTCTGACTCTGATTTTACCTCGATTCTTAAGATGGATGCCAAATATCAGAAAGTGTTTATCTTTTTGATTTTCTTTCCTTCAATGTATAGCTCAACTAAATCATTAGTCAAGTATTCTGTTTTTTGGTAATTAATCTTCAAACCCTTTTTTTCCTTATATTTTTCATGCCAGTGTAGTATGAATGTATGGGTGTGTGAATGCTTTTGGGGCCCTTTTGTTGTTTAATGTGGCGTGAAACTAATATGTGTTGTACAATCTGTTGCATGTACAACATTATCACCATAACAAGATCCTGAAGAGTGTGGCCTGCTGCAATTGGCAACCTACTGTATTCGTCAACCTGAAGATGTCCTCAAGAGAGTGTAATAAATTATAAATCAGGTGCAAGAGAGATTGCCAGGTGTCATCCTGTTGTAGGTTTTTTTAAAGGCGACATTTTCCCAGTAACCTGGGGGGAGCGCCATGTAAAGGTTTGTCCCTTTCACTTTAACAGAAGCCACATTCCTGACATTCTACCAGAAAAACAGCTTCTACCAAAATGTGTATTAATTCAAAGTGTGCAGTACACATACTATGTATTGTAGAACCCAATGCTGAGATGCTGTTTGATAACACACTAAGTCACTCCAGTATCAACACCTGAGTTCATTAATACTATGAAATATCAATGTGTCTTTTTAAAAAAAAGATAGTTGGAGATTATTTTGTGTTGGAATTACTCCTCGCATCAAGCAGCAGGTGACTAGACATACTAAAAACATAATTAATGCTGAAACTATCATGTTTTATGGTTTAATAATGCAAATGGTAAAAGCAAGGTTGTGTCTCATTTAGTGTTGAAGTAATAATTGCATTTATGAAAAATTCAAATGAAAAAAATGTTAATACTTTTGGACAGAGTCTACGATTCATCAGTCTTCTTGTGAATATTATGGATTGTAATGTGATTATTGTATGTAATCTTATTGGTACAATGAATTGGTTGGTTGGTTGGTTTGGGGAAGGAGACCAGACAGCGTGGTCATCGGTCTCATCGGATTAGGGAAGGAAGTCGGCCGTGCCCTTTCAGAGGAACCATCCCGGCATTTGCCTGGAGTGATTTAGGGAAATCACGGAAAACCTAAAGCAGGATGGCCGGACGCGGGATTGAACCGTCGTCCTCCCGAATGCGAGTCCAGTGTCTAACCACTGCGCCACCCCGCTCGGTACAATGAATTGATGAGTCTTGTAAGGAGTATGAAAATAAATTTCTGTTGTTCGATAAAGAAGCATTCAAGCTGTTGGTCAACTGTTCTGTTTGTGCTAAATAAACATGCACCTCTCTACTGTGTTCAATAGTGCTATCAGGTCCTAATAAGGCATTGGTGATGCCTTATGATTGTTGCTAAAAGTATTATGTTTAACTATAGAACAACTTTATGAAAACTGCACACATCCACTCAAATAGCCCAACAATTGATTTTATTGGTGTTGAGTACACAATATGCATTACATATTCCTGTAGTAAAAAGTTAGAGATGTGGTCAGGGAAACATATGTGAGGAAGTTGGTGTCTACTTCTATTTGCTCACCAATTGAAAGCAGTACAATACTCGAATGGGGGAATGTGACTGTACAACCATCTTGCATGAAGAATCAAATAAAGAATGTTTTGGAACTGCTGACTTATTTAAACAGCAGTAAGTGTTTGCTAAACAAAGCATGTCACTATTTGACAAACTGTGTATGAAAACATTACGTCTAAAAAGGACTGTGGGCGACTGTATTTGCCACTGTTGTACTTTGCAGTGGAGAGTGAGACTGTGTTCTTGCATAGAAACATGGTACTTAAGAAAAATAAAAAAATCAGTACACTTATGTGGCAAATGGCACTGGATTACAGAAAGGAAATTGGGTTAGTATACTTTTGTAACTAGCAGATAAAAAGTGAAAAATGTACTTGTAATTTTCAGTCAAGATAGTACATTGATAACTGTAGAGTAGGTTAAGTAATAGAGAAATCCATAGTTTATGGGGCACGGACCGTATGAAGTAAGTTACTACTGGTTGATCAAGATGGACAAGGGACTGAACAAAAAATTGACCACCTTAAAGGAATGGAATAGAGGAATGGATAAAAGTAGTTTTTTTCTTTGTGTATTCATAAATATGGCTTCCAATGTTAATATTACTCTTAAAGTCAATAAGGAATAAATGTTTGGAAAATATAGAAAAGTACGAACACTATTAAGCACAGTAGTGTAATTTTACCTTTATTTTTATGAAAATTATATGAATGCTCAGGTCTAAACTTTGGAACTGGAAAGAAAAGCCACTTTCAACCTACAGAAGAATAGAAGTACAAACCACTTGAGAAAAACCAGCAAAGAACGTTGTAGTGAGGGTCAAGACCCAGACATTTATACATTTTTTAGCATAGGCTGGTGCGCTGACAGAAATATAGAAGTGAAGAAGGTATGATCTATGCGGCAAGCCATGGAAGGTGAGTTATAAAGGTAAGTAAAAGACGCAATGAACGGAAAATGAGCTGCAAACATAACTGACTCAACCAGGTCAGTAGATATTGTCAATTTAATTGGAGAATAACAAACAGTACATACTTACATCTGTAGTTACGTATGTGAAGATGTCACTAACCAAGGAGGAATAGGGAAAGAAAAGTTAAATAATTTTCTCTGTTCTAGATTTGTCTGTTGTATATAGTTTTTATTAATATTAGTGTTTGTATTAAGATTTGAAACAATTAATTGGTAATTACTGTGAAGGTTGTGCATGTGACAGGAACATACAGGTGCATACAAGTTCTATACGAGAAGACCACAGCTCGTCATCCAGGTAGTATGTACAGTGAAGTCTGTAGAACTGAAAACATCCAATGAGTTTACAAGGAGAATTTAGAAAGTAGTTTGAATAAGCAATGTGACTGGCAAATTGTGGTGCATAACATGAAATAGATACGTCTGATGAACATTGGCATCACCATAGAATATACCTGATAGCCGACTGACATTGTGCGTTGGAAAAAAAAAAATTGACAAAAGAAACTTAACAAAAAAATTGAAAGTTCAGACGATGCAGGAACATATGGGGTTCAAAACTACGTGAGTGATCTTACGATAATAAAACAAGACACGATATCCTTATAGAGGGCAGTACCAATTTTTTAGCTATTCCATATAGGATTTTGTCTAGTTTGCTATTATTTTATTTAATGGTCTCCCTTATTATGAATTTCGGCATTGCCATTACCAGATTTATATGAAAGAGGAACAAATGTGAGAAGTAAATGGTAAAATACGTAAGTTTAGATAGAAAATGACTTACCAGTAATGAAGAGAGATTAAAAATCGTTACAACATAGCTTGCCAATGAGTACAAGTATACAAGTAACTGCCAACTGAATATCATATCAAGTAATTGCTGTAACAACTGGCCTCCAGATGGCGGTAGTAAAGTAACTCTCAAATAATTGAGAGCTCTTCCTCCGAGTACTGTGACTCATAAATATTTTTAGTCTCCTCCACAAATGTTTTAATGACTCGAATTTTATGTTTGGGATGGTGAATGGAATTTTTATGAAGTTATCTACTGTCTGAGTTAGTTCTCTTTAGAGTTTGTGCTCTCAATTCCCATCAATTCCTAATTACCCTGTAAGGTGCTCCAGCTCTTTGTTATGTAGGTGCCACCAAAAACCAATATTGGTGTTACAGTTAGATTAGATGTTAAAGGTTCTTTTTCTTAAATGAAATGTTGTAATATCAGTGCTTAACTATGGACATATGATTTTACAATTTCATCCGTTGCGTGTAATTTGAGTAGAGAGTAAAATTTTATGCTGGCTCGTGAACATTATAAGAAAAGGTAAATCGTTTTGTAGTATTAAATTTCTCATGTTATGTGTTCTTTAACATTCAATGATGCTTCCATGTTCTGGTAAGTATGAAGGTTAATTATGAACTGTGGTTTGTAACAGCCTTGACTAACATTCGTTGTGTATTAAACTACTTCACTGTTAATAGATACTTTTTGTTACATAGTTTTAGTCATGATAGAAATTTTGGATTGTCATCAAACGTCGGTAATTGGAAGATGTTAATTAGACTGTCATGTTAATAATCACATGCTAGCATCCCAGATAGCATAGTGAAAGTTATTATTCTGATTACGACTGTTGATTTTTAATTTACAGCAAAAAAATGTCAAATGCACATATTGACATCAATTATAAGTATTGTTGCTTGGCCACAGATCTAATTACAAAATACAAAAATAAAATTTGTCTTCTTTTTCATTTTCCATTGTGAACTTTATATTAGAATTAATATGCAAGTGTCATATAGCCATATAGCCATGCGTATGAATTGACACTCACCATGAGTGATCAGAAGGTCACACTGTCTATTGAGAAAAACATTACTATTTGTTTTCTCTCCAGCAAAGGTGTGAAATCAAGTAACATTTTGGAGGGACTCTAAGCATAGTTCATAAACACAAGAAAGCCGTTAATAAAATTTTTTCACAAGTGGTGATACGTTTTGGAAGTTCCCATACCATTTTATTGGATACATTTGAATACGGAAAAGTATTGGCAAGGAGAACCTGTTCTGGGCCATATCATGACCTGCAATGATTAATAGGTCACTTCTATACCTCAGATAGCAAGAGTGAGTATGGAGTGGAAAAAGTTGGAGGAATGCATTGAAAGTATCGACTTCCTGCTAGGCTAGTTTTGGTAGTTTTGTTTTGGGACTCAAAGGTGTGTATATGTTTGATTACCTGCATGATCGAAGGACAGTGAGTGTGGACTAATATTGCAAGCTGCTGGTTGATGATAAGGCTGCCTACCACAACAAATGATGCCAGCAGCCAATTCTCAATGTCCTCCTCCTACATGACAACACGTGGCGTGTGCAGCAGCTCTAAATCATGATAAGCTCACAAAGCTACATAGGAAACTCTTGAACACTCCCTTACACTGTAGGATTGTCCCCATTTTAGTACCACATATTTAGTTCATTGAGAAAGGAAATATGTTGGGAACACTGGGTAATGTCACTGGGGTTGAACAGTATATACTCAGGTGGATACGGGAGTATCCACTTTTTTCGTTCCATGAAAGTATCATGAAAAGCATTGTCACGACATTCTGATTTAAATTTTATATGGCACTTGTAATATTTTACTTTTCATGATCTGATCATCATTGTGTTAGGATGGACAGAAGAGTCACAGAAATTTGAAAGATCAGGGGCCAGTGCTATACAGAACTCTGGACCTTGTGGTTTATTTGTTTTCAAATCTTTCAGTTGTTTCTCAAGGCCAGGGATGGTTATTACTATGTCGTCCGTAAGTTAGTCTGTCCGATTACCAAATGACGGTATGTTTCACGATTCTGCTGTGTTAACGGTTTCTTGAATGTGAAATTTAAAACTTCGGATTTCGTTCTGCTATCTTCAACTGCCACATCACACTGGTGAACTAGGGACTGAATGAGACACTTAGACCATTTTAGCGATTATTTTAGATAGGACCGCATGCCACAGTAACTTTATGTTCAAGCAGCATAACACTTCCGACCGTTGTTTACAGATGTATAGCGTCCAAAAAAAAATGATGATATCTCCACAGTCGCTCCAACTGGATGTCGTTTCTCACTGACCAGCAGCAAACCCCACCTCCAATACATCGTCATCATCTATTTGTCGAGGAGCAAAGGGTGTAATTACAATTGAAAAAGCCCTCGCTTCTTTTATTTTCTCGATTTCACCACTTCCTCGAATCCATTTCGTATATTTGATACTTGTAAATCCAGCCAATACAGTGGCGTCTTACCTGTATATATTTGGACAGCCAAGTTACGAGTTTCTGTTAGTGCATTTGAGCCTTATGCCACGTTTACACCCAGATCATACAAATTTCTCGACTAAGACATAACTGCGAGTGGAAAATACGCGAGTACGTCCATTCAGGGTTAATTTTCAAGGGTCAAGCAATCGGGTAGAGAAACGTTTGCACACCATAATGTTATCCCAAAACTGTTCTGTATCGAGTCTAAGCACATTTTAAGTTCTTCTCGCTAAACACTTTGGAGGAGGAACACCCCACGACGGATCTGTTGCAGCAGGCGAAATGAGTTTGTTATGAAAAAAAAGTACCTGTTGGAGTGTCAAAGATTTTGGTGACTCAGTGATTCATATTAAACATGTGTCTGTTTAGACTCTACAATATACAAGCGGAAGCTGAATTTTCAAAAGGAATAATACATTATGTAAAAACCTCCTTTAGGCTTGAATGTAAAACATGCTTTATTCCAAGCGAACAATGAATTTCTGTTTGTGCCTTCGATGTACTAACTGTACGTATCTGAATAACCACTATGACTCCATCGTCATTCACTTATTCAACATCAAGTGTGCAGGATGCCTGTGAATAAGGTGATGCTGTTGCAGGCTAAGAGGAACAGTAGTAGTGTCATAATTCTAGCAGTGAAATTTAAGAAGTGGTAGTGAGTGTATTGTGCAAAATGTGGTCGTGGATATTGAGGTTCATGCTTTAGTTATCGCTATATCATAGCTATCAAAGGAAACTAGTGACTGCACGATTCTGCTTTATTCAAGAACACAGCAGTGCCCACACATCAGAAAAAATATTCTAGAGCTCTTACTTCCTCAGAATGTTATGAAAATTTGCTTTGAGGACTACGCATACACTACGAAAGAGAATGTTTTACAACATTTTTAAATGGGCGAAACAAAGAAATATGCGTAGTGTGCTCTGGAATGTTTACATAAAACTTTACGAGTAGTCGCATCTTGCACGATCTTGATTAATACATGTTACCTACACAACTTATACCATTACTGTGTGATGTATCGTGCAGATTTAATTTGCTATCTGACATGTTTAAGAGGGAACCACTCATTTCAGAGTAGGAGCCCTACTTTAACCACTATGACTCGAATGCCCGCCGGCCGATGTGGTCGAGCGGTTCTAGGCGCTTCAGTCCGGAACCGTGCAGCTGCTCCGGTTGCAGGTTCGAATCCTGCCTTGGGCATGGATGTGTGTGATGTAGTTAGGTTTAATTAGTTCTAAGTCTAGTGGACTGATGACCTCAGATGTTAGGTCCCATAGTGCTAGAGCCATTTGAACCATTTTTTTAAATGCTCAATGGGAGACTGATGGACCACCATCAATTAAGATGTATTGTGATGAATGTACAGCTGAAATGATCAATAATGAAACAAATGTCTGTTCCGTAGTCACAACAGCCAAGTAAGCTGCCACTACTTTTTTATTAACCTATTGCTTTACTTCATGGTTTCTATGATGATGAACGTAGACAGTTCATATTTAAAAGTATTGCATTCATAGAAGATATCTGTACTGTAGAGAAATTCTCAGCAACCATTGCATCACCGAGGTCTTTCAAGGATGTGAAGTTTGCTAAAATGCGAAGGACGGCAAAATGGTTAATACATCTTTTTCATGGAATTCACTGGGGTGATCCTGACGTACCCTTTGAAGATATGGTGATGTGGCTTCGATTATTCGACCATCTTCTGTGTCAAGACGAAGGAGGAGATCGCACGGATGTGTCGAATCTTCAAGTATACTGCTATTCAAGACTTGGCATTCTACGGCTGCCTGCTCTCCATCGACTCAAGAAGATGTGTCAAAGTAGTGTTACTACATCTGCTTATGAAAACTATGGCAAGCTGAAAGAGAGAGAGAGAGAGAGAGAGAGAGAGAGATCTATGTTTGTATAATAATACCCTTTCCCAGAAAATTTCTCTCCTTCATACCTGCTCTTTGTTGCCACAGATGACGTGTCCCTATTATCATTTGTACTAATACTGCAGTACACAAGACGTGCCTATTTGCTTCCACCACCCTGAGTTAAATGTATAAGGTCTAATTAATGTTCACCAACTTGCGGTCTTTTATAACTGTTGTTACCTGCGCAGAAAACAACTCGTATGTTGTGAATCCGTTATCTTGAGGAACTGATATTGTATAAATAATTAAATTTTCAATTAGTTTGTTTATACGGGATGCCACTCGCTATTTATTAGCAGAATACGAGACTTTATGAATCACAAGTACGTGTCCAAATAACCATAGACTGCTAATTAAGTTCTTAACCAATACCGACAAAGTCAGAAACATGTCTGTCTTCTGACACTGACGAACCAGCTCAGATCTTTCAACCGAACTATTTCGCCCACCATTCAAGTTAGGCGCGATTCGAAGATCTCAGAAGAGCATCGACTTCCTTTTCGTTTAGCAGCTGGTTACTAATCTACTGGTAACTAACACTTTCGAAATGATGGAATGAGAACCTGCTACTGAGAGATGTTTTAACATGAAATGCAAGTAAATACACAGTGTACGCGATTTTTCTCACAATACCCACACCGAACAAACCATCTGTCATCGGTACCTCACACCACATTACGTTATTTTGCCACTGCTGCATTCTCAGCTGCTCTAAGAAGAGTTTTTTGTAGCCGAATATGATCGCCGAAAAGCCAAGAAATATTGCACATCATCCTCCTTCTGAGATTTCCAAAAATTTGAAACTTCTCTCAGACAAGAATCAATTTGGGAAATAAGAAAATTTTTCTCAAAATTAAAAAAAAAAATTCAGCTATCATCTCTGCAAAGCCATACCATTCCACTATAATTGTGATTTATTATAGTTTTTCAAAACTTCGAATCTGTTTTATATTTTTCATTCTCAAATTATAAATTAATTTATACAGTCATAGACTTAATTACTTAGTGATACTCCCTGGGACGGGAGTGATATTTATGTCAATAGATCACTCTCGAAAATACATAACTGCGGACCAGTGTGCAGTGATTAGCCCCATGATGTCAGACAGACGTATGAAATCCGCATGAAAATGACAAACTCTGTTTAGTCATGTATGAGCCCTCAACCCAACACCAGCTGTTAAATCACGGAACCTAATCAACTATAGAAGCAACAAACCGAAAAACAGTTGATTTTCTTCATAGTTAGCGTGTGCTGCTTGATAATCTCACCATACTCAAAACCACGAGACATGGCTATCAACTCCGCTGTAAAACACTACAGTGATCTGGTAAGGAGCACAGTTCAGTATGTGCAGTGTGAGAATGAGCAAAGCCTAAATGACCAGCAACCATCGAGCCATCAGTATAGACTACTTCTGAACCCTGGGATGCGCCAAGGAGGGACAAAATTGGTGGCGGAGGGCCTCAAGATGTACGAAGTCTTTTGGACCTCATAATAGGTAAAGACGAGGCTGTTGCTGAAGGATGCACCATGCTGAGGAGAGGTGGTAGACGAAACAACTTGAGTTCAGAAAGGAGGGACCAGACGTAGATTACAATCGTAATCGGCGGCCGCTGTGGCCGAGCCGTTCTAGGCGCTTCAGTCCAGAACCGCGCTGCTGCTACGGTCGCAGGTTTGAATCCTGCCTCGGGCATGGATGTGTGTGATTGCCTTAGTTTAGTTAGGTTTAAGTAGTTCTAAGTCTAGAGGACTGATGACCTCAGATGTTAAGTGCGATAGTGCTTAGATCATCGAAGACCAGTCCTAAAATGTGTTAAGTGTCCACCACATTGAGTAGTTGGTCGTCAAGGTAAAGTTTCGATTGTGAGTGAATGGTATGGCGTTGACATAAGCACATGACACGAGTCTTGGCAGCTGAAAACCGAAAGCCATGGGTGAGGGCCCATGCCTGTGCCTTTCGTATGATGCCTTGGAGTTAATGTTCGGTGACGCCATACTAAAATAGCAAAAGTAGAGGCAAAAGTGATCAGCATACAAAGAGGGTGATACTGATGACTCCACAACTGCTGCTAGACCATTGGTGGCTGCTAGAAAGAGGGACACTCAGTACAGAGCCCAGCAAGATACCAGTCCCTTAGATATGGGGAGAAAAATTGGAGGCACTAACTTGAACCTGGAAAATACGAGGAGACAAGAATTTCTAGATAAAAATCGGGAGCGGACTCTGGAGACCCCATTGGTGTGTGGATGTGGTGTCGCCATGTGGCGTCGTAAGCTTTGTTTATGTCAAAGATGACGGCTACAAGTTGCTGACGACGGGCAAAAGCTGATCGTATGGCAGACTCCAGGTAAATCAGATTATCAAAGGAGCCAACACAGCTACTGGCTCACCATGCGTTCAAGCAACTTCCAGAGAACATTGGTGAGCCTAATTAAGCGATAACTGTCCGTTCTGGAGTTTTCTTACCCGGTTTCAGTACTGGGACAATGATGCTTTCCCGCCATTGCCAATGGAACAGGGCCGTGCTCCAGATGCAGTTATAGATGGAAAGGACACGGCGCAGACAGTCCACAGACAGTTAATTGGGCACTTTGTTTAGGATGTGGTCTGCTCCTGGGGCTTTATCAGGGCTGTGGCACTGATGACTTCCCACTCTCTAATCTGGATAAAATGTGGTATACAGTCTGGCAACTAATCTGAGCCCACCTAAAACTAGTGTATGAAGATGGTATCTGTTCTTTCGGACATGACCCAAAGAACAGATACCACCTTCGTATAGATAAGGCTTACCGGACAATGATTCCTTCAGTGCGGATGCACTCACATCACCCGAACTGTTACAGGAATCTGTAGGTTGACTGCCATGGGTATTGAGTATAGTGGGCAGGGGCACTACAAATGTGGTGTTTGTACAGTAAGTTGGGAATGTGAGTCTCACGAGGAGTGTGGCAGAGATAAGTCCCTGCAGTTGCACTATCTTCTGTTTCCTCGGTGGCTCAGATGGATACAGTGTCAGCCAATTAAGCAGGAGATCCTGGGTTCGAGTCCTGGTCGGGGCACACATTTTCAGCTGTTGTTACTGATATTTATTAATGTCTGTAAGCAGCTAAATGTCTGGATATCGTTATAATTTCATGGAACTAGTGTGTCGCAAATCAGGTAATTCTATGTTGTCTGAAGTACCTTTAGAATTATTGTCATATGGTCTTTAGGTAGCAGATTTTCCATTACTAGCATAGTTGATTAAGTTATTTTGTACCTCAGGTGAGAATGGAGTTACTTGTGTGGTTCTGTGTTTCCCTGCTATGGGGTTTAGTACCTTCCAGGCTGCTCTGCGTTAGTTGTGAGACTTTTCAGTAGATATATCATTGGCTCTCCTCTTTGATACTTGCATTTTTGCACTGTATATTTTTTATTGCTCTATATTTCTGCATCATTACAGGATCAGCAGCTTTTGTCATTGTGTGAGTATTTTCTGATAGTGTGTGTAGTGTATTCTCTTTGACTAATGTAATATCAGTTTTGACAGTTTCAGTTGTTTGTGGGTATTAGGTAAGTTAGTGAGAGGATCAATAAACATATCAAAGGCACCGTCTATGTTGTCATAGTCACTGAAATCTTCCCGCTTAACTTTTGAAAACATGGCCCTTAAATGTATGTAATATGTGTTCCGTTCTGAACTACTTGTTGTTTTACATTACAATAAACACTTTCAATAGTCATCCATTAGGGTAGATGTTTTGATAAGATACTGTCTTGTTGGA